>NC_080381.1:53071608-53344812 GCF_014773155.1 Arachis stenosperma | reverse complement strand
CGTTTAAACGCCAGCAGCTTCTTCCTCCAGGGTGTGTTTTTCTTCCTGTTTTTCATTCTGTTTTTTTGCTTTTTTCATTGTTTTTGTGACTTCTTATGATCATCAACCTACAAAAAAGATAAAATAACAAAAGAAAATAGTTAACTAAAACATTGGGTTGCCTCCCAACAGCGCTTCTTTAATGTCATTAGCTTGACAGAGGACTCTCATGGAGCCTCAGAAATGCTCAACCGTGTTGGAACCTCCCAACACCAAACTTAGAGTTTGAATGTGGGGGTTCAACACCAAGCTTAGAGTTTGGTTGTGGCCTCCCAACACCAAACTTAGAGTTTGCTGTGGGGGCTCTGCTTGGCTCTGTTTTGAGAGAAGCTCTTCATGCTTCCTCTCCATGATGATAGAGGATATCCTTGGGCCTTAAACACCAAGGATTCTCCATTCACTGAATGATCAACTCTCCTCTATCAACATCAATCACAGCCTTTGCTGTGGCTAGGAAGGGTCTGCCAAGGATGATGGATTCATCCATGCACTTCCCAGTCTCTAGGACTATGAAATCAGTAGGGATGTAATGGTTTTTCAATCTTCACCAAACATTCTCTACAAGTCCATGAGCTTGTTTTCTTGAGTTGTCTGCCATCTCTAATGAGATTCTTGCAGCTTGCACCTCAAAGATCCCTAATTTCTCCATTACAGAGAGGGCATGAGGTTTACACTTGATCCTAAGTCACACAAGGCCTTCTGAAGGTCATGGTGCCTATGGTACAAGGTATAGAAAACTTCCCAGGATCTTGCCTCTTTTGAGGCAGTTTCTGCCTAGACAAGTCATCCAGTTCTTTGGTGAGCAAGGGAGGTTCATTCTCCCAAGTCTCATTTCCAAATAACTTGTCATTTAGCTTCATGATTGCTCCAAGGTATTTAACTTGCTCTTCAGTGACATACTCATCCTCTTCAGAGGAAGAATACTCATCAGCTCATGAATGGCAGAAGTAAGTCCAATGGAATCTCTATGGTCTCATTTTGAGCCTCAGATTCCCATTGTTCCTTATTGAGGAACTCAGAGGAGATTGGTGCACGCCCATTGGGGTCTTCCTCATGGCGTCCACTTCCTCTCTCCTCTCCATATTCGGCCATGGTTATGGCTTGCACTCTCCTTTTGGATTTCTTCTGTATTACTTGGAGAGTACTAGGAGGGAGTTCAGTAATTTTCTTGCTCAGCTGACCCACTTGTCCTTCCAAATTTCTGATGGGACCTTGTTTCATTCATGAAACTTTGAGTGGTCTTTATTAGATCAGACCATTGTTGCTAAGTCAGAAGTATTCTGCTTAGAACTCTCTGTCTGTTGTGAGAAGATGATGGAAAAGGCTTGCCATTGCTAAACCTGTTTCTTCCACCATTATTGTTATTGAAACCTTGTTGAGGTCTCTCTTGATTCTTCCATGAGAGATTTGGGTGATTTCTCCATGAAGAATTGTAGGTATTTCCATAGGGTTCTCCTAGGTAATTCACCTCTTCCATGGAAGGGTTCTCAGGATCATAAGTTTCCTCAGATGAAGCTTCCTTAGTACTGCCATGTGCATTTTGCATTCCAGACAGACTCTGAGAAATTAAATTGACTTGTTGAGTCAATATCTTGTTCTGAGCCAATATGGCACTCAGAGTGTCAATCTCAAGAACTCCTTCTTCTGACTAGTCCCATTGTTCACAGGATTCTTTCAGAAGTGTACATGAATTGGTTATTTGCAACCATTTCAATCAATTCTTGAGCTTCAGGCGTCTTTCAGATGAAGAGATCCTCCAGCAGAGCTATCCAAGGACATCTTAGATAGTTCAGAGAGACCATCATAGAAAATACCTATGATGCTCCATTCAGAAAGCATGTCTGAAGGACATCTTCTGATTAATTGTTTGTATCTTTCCCAAGCTTCATAGAGGGATCTCCATCCTTCTGTCTGAAGGTTTGGACTTCCACTCTAAGCTTACTCCATCTTTGTGGTGGAAAGAACTTTGCCAAGAAGGCATTGACTAGCTTTTCCCAAGAGTCCAGGCTTTCTTTGGGTTGAGAATCCAACCATATTCTAGCTCTGTCTCTTACAGCAAAGGGAATAGCATCAGTCTATAGACCTCAGGGTTAACCCCATTAGTCTTGACTGTGTCACAGATTTGCACGAATTCAGCTAAAAACTGATGAGGATCTTCATTGGAAGTCCATGGAACTTGCAATTCTGTTGCATTAGAGAAACTAATGAGCTTAAGCTCAAAGTTGTTTGCTCCAATGGCAGGGATAGAGATGCTTCTCCCATAGAAATCAGGAGTAGGTGCAGTAAAGTCACCCAGCACCTTCCTTGCATTGTTGACATTGTTGTTATTTTCGGCTGCCATGTGTTCTTCTTCCTTGAAGAGTTCGGTCAGGTCCTCTAAAGAGAGTTGTGCTTTGGCTTCTCTTAGCTTCTCTTCAGGTCCTCTCAGGTTCAGGATCAGCTTCAACAAGAATGCCTTTGTCTCTGCTCCTGCTCATATGAAATAGGAGAGAAAAAGAAAATGTGGAATCCTCTATGTCACAGTATAGAGATTCCTTGAAGTGTCAGAGGAACAAAGAAATAGAAAGAAGAAGAGAAGAAGAATTCGAACTTTAATTAGATAAGGTTCGAATTGTGCATTTAGAAGGATGGTACTCCATAAATAGAAGGATGTGAGAAGGAGGGAAGAGAATTTTCGAAAATTCAATCAAAAAGATGTTGATAATTTTCGAAAATTGAAGTTGGAAAAGAAATCAAGTGATTTTTGAAAAAGATTTTGAAATTAGAAATTAAAAAAGATTTGATTGAAAACTGATTTGAAAAAGATATGATAAAAAAAATATGATTGAAAGGTTATTGTCTTAAAAGATGTGATTGAGAAGATATGATTTGAAAACCATTTTAAAAGATATGTTTTGAAATAATTGAAAAGATATGATTTAAAAATTAATGACTTGCCTAACAAGAAAAGATATGATTCAAACATAAAACCTTCCTCAACAGAAAAGGCAAAAATGTTCAATCAATCATTGATTGTTAGTAGTATCTTTGAAAAAGGAAAGAAATTGATTTTGAAAACATTTGATTGAAAAGATATATTTGAAAAAGATTTGATTTTGAAAAACTTTGAAAACTTGAAAAAAAATTGATTTTGAAAACAAAATCTTCCCCTAGCACCATCCTGGCGTTAAACGCCCAGAATGGTATACATCTGGCGTTTAACGCCCAAAATGCACCCTTTTTGGGCGTTAAACCCCAACCAGGTGCCTGGCTGGCGTTTAAACGCCAGTCTGCCTTCTTCACTGGCATTTTTGAATGCCCAGCTTTTTCTGTATAATTCCTCTGCAGTATGTTCTGAATCCTCATTCTTTGTATTATTGACTTGAAAAGACACAAATTAAAAATATTTTTGGATTTTTAATAATCAAAATGCAACAAGAATCAAACAATGCATGCAAGACACCAACTTAGCAGTTTGTGTACTACTGACACTAACATATGAATGCTATGAGACACACAAAATACTTCAAGTCAATAGAATTCAAAGATTAGAACACAAAAATCATCAAGAATTACTTGAGGATCCTTAAGACACATGAATGAATGCATGCAATTGACACCAAACTTAAGATGAGACACTAGACTTAAGCAAGAAACAGCAAAAATTTTTTTTTGTTTTGTGTTTTTTTTTCTTTCGAAAATCAGTGGAAAAAGGTATCAAATTCTTAATGAGAATTCCAGGAATCAGTGCAATGCTAGTCTAAGACTCCGGTCCCAGGAATTAGACATGGCTTCACAGCCAGCCAAGCTTCCAAAGAAAGCTTCGGTCCAAACCACTAGACATGACCAAGGTCAGCCAAGCCTTAGCAAATCACTGCTCCAAAAGCAAGATTGATACGAAATCAACAAGCTCTTGTGGTGATAAGTTGAAACCTCGGTCCAATCAGATTAGACATGGCTTCTCAGCCAGCCAGATTTCAACAAATCATCATGAACTCTAGAATTCACCTTCAAGAATTTCGAAAAAAAAATACTAATCTAAGCACAAGATGAACCGTCAGTTGTCCAAACTAGACAATCCCAGGCATTGTTACCAAAGCTTGCTCAAAACTTGAACAATCCCGGCAACGGCGCCAAAAACTTGGTGCGCGAAATTGTGAACTATACTTTTTCACAACTCTCATAATCCCTGGTAATGGCTCCAAAACTTGGTGCGCTCAATACCATGGCATTACACAACTTCGCACAACTAACCAGCAAGTGCACTGGGTCGTCCAAGTAATAAACCTTACGTGAGTAAGGGTCGATCCCACGGAGATTGTTAGTATTGAAGCAAGCTATGGTCATCTTGTAAATCTTAGTCAGCAAACTCGATATATATGGTGATGAACGAAAAATAACATAAAGATAAAGATAGTGATACTTATGTAATTCATTGGTAGGAACTTCAGATAAGCGCATGAAGATGCCTTCCCTTCCGTCTCTCTGCTTTCCTACTGTCTTCATCCAACCCTTCTTACTCCTTTCCATGGCAAGCTCGTATAGGGCTCACTGTTGTCAGCAGCTACCTCCCATCCTCGCAGTGAAAGCTATGCTCAATACTCTGTCACAGTACGGCCAATCACCGGTTCGGTTCCCTCCCCTACCGGAATAGAATACTCTTTTGCGTCTGTCACTAACGCCCAGTAGGTTACAGGTTTGAAGCACGTCACAGTCATTCAATCATTGAATCCTACTCAGAATACCACAGACAAGGTTAGACCTTCCGGATTCTCTTGAATGCTGCCATCAGTTCTTGCCTATACCACGAAGACTCTGATCTCACGGAATGGTTGGCTCGTTTGTCAGGCGAGCACTCGGTTGTCAGGCGATCAACCATGCATCGTGCAATCAGGAATCCAAGAGATATTCCACTAAGCCTCAGATGCTTGTAGAACAAGAATGGTTGTCAGTCACCTTGTTCATGAGTGAGAAGGATGATGGGCGTCAATCATCACCTTCATCATGTTGAAGACAAGTGATATCTTGGAAAGAACAAGCGGAATTTGAATGAAAGAACAATAGTAATTGCATTAATACTCGAGGTACAGCAGAGTCCACACCTTAATCTATGGTGTGTAGAAACTCCACCGTTGAAAATAAGCATAAGGTCTAGCATGGCCGAATGGCCACCTCCCAATGATCTAAGAACTAAAATGTTCAAAGATGATCTAGAGATCTAAAAGTGATCCAAAGATTTCTATACAATAGTAAAAGGTACTACTTAAAACTAGTAGCCTAGGGTGTACAGAAATGACATAAAAATCCTCTTCCGGGCCCACTTGGTGTGTGCTTGGGCTGAGCAATGAAGCAATTTCGTGTAGCGACTCTTCTTGGAGTTAAACGCCAGCTTTGGTGCCAGTTTGGGCGTTTAACTCCCATTTGGGTGCCAGTTCCGGCGTTTAACGCTGGAATTTCTTGAGGTGACTTTGAACGCCGGTTTGGGCCATCAAATCTTGGGCAAAGTATGGACTATTATATATTGCTGGAAAGCCCAGGATGTCTACTTTCCAACGCCGTTGCGAGCGCGCCAATTGGGCTTCTGTAGTTCCAGAAAATTCACTTTGAGTGCAGGGAGGTCAGAATCCAACAGCATCTACAGTCCTTTTGAGTCTCTGGATCAGATTTTTGCTCAGGTCCCTCAATTTCAGCCAGAAAATACCTGAAATCACAGAAAAACACACAAACTCATAGTAAAGTCTAGAAAAGTGAATTTTAACTAAAAACTAATAAAAATATACTAAAAACTAACTAGATCATACTAAAAACATACTAAAAACAATGCCAAAAAGTATACAAATTATCCGCTCATCAGGGATCATTGAGGTACAACCTGCCTTGTTCTCATTACAATTGGCAGATAAGTCCATAAGACAAGCTTATGGAATAGTAGAGGACGTGCTAGTAAGGGTTTGAAGGCCTTTACATCCCTACTGATTTCATAATCCTAGACACTAGGAAGAAGATGATGAATGCATCATCCTAGGAAGACCTTTCCTAGCCACAGCAGGAGCTGTGATAGATGTCAACAAGTGAGTTAGTCCTTCAATTGAATGGGGACTACCTTGTGTTTTCAGGCACATGGCCATCCCTCTGTGACAAAAGAGAGTAAGCACGAAGAGCTTCTCTCAGTTCAGAGTCAAGAAGAGCCCACACAGTCAAACTCTAAGTTTGGTGTTGTGAGGCCACACCAAACTCTAAGTTTGGTGTTCAACCCCACATCCAAACTCTAAGTTTGGTGTTGGGACTACACACTAAATTGACCTGATCATCATGTGGCTCCATGAGAGCCACTGTCAAGCTATTGACATTAAAGAAGCGCTTGTTGGGAGGCAACCCATTTTATTTATCTAATTTTATTTTATTTTGTTTCTTGTTTATTTGTGTTTTATTAGGTACATGATCATGAGGAGTCACGAAAAAAATCAAAAAAATTAAAAACAGAGTCAAAACAGAAGAAAAAAATTTTCACCCTGGAGGCAGCGCAGACTGGCGTTCAACGCCAGTAAGGTGCATCTGGCCGGTGTTCAACGCCAGAACAGAGCACCATTCTGGCGCTGACGCCCAAAACAAGCAACAACCTGGCGTAAACGCCAGGATGGTGCACAGAAAGGACAAACTGGCGCTGAACGCCAGGAACAAGCATGAAACTGGCGTTCAACGCAGAAACATGCATTACATGGGCGTTGAACGCCCAGAACATGCACCAATGGGCGTTTGAACGCCAGAATGGTGCACCAAGGCATTTTACATGCCTATTTGGCGTAGGATGGAATTCCTTGACACCTCAGGATCTGTGGACCTCACAGGATCCCCACCTACCTCGCCCTCTCTCTCTCTCTCCATTCATGGTCATCCCTTCTGTTTTCATTCACCACTCACTCTTTCCCATAACCCCACTCACCTTCAAATTCATATTCTCCTTCCCACCCAATCCCACCCATATAGCCGAATCTACCTCCCCTCACTCTCCTCCATTTTCTTCTTCTTCTTCTTCTTCTCTTCTTTCTTTTCTTGCTCGAGGGCGAGCAATATTTTAAGTTTGGTGTGGTAAAAGCATAGCTTTTTGCTTTTCCATTACCATTAATGGCACCTAAAGCCAGAGAAACCTCAAAGGGAAGACAAAAAGCTTCCACCTCTTAGTCATGGGAGATGGAAAGACTAAAAATATAAGCCGTCATAGCTCAGTGGTAGAACATGTGGCTGCAATTCAAGAGATCCCTGAGATACCTCAGGGGATAAGTTGTCCTCCACACGAATATTGGAAGCAACTAAGGGGAGGAACACAAAAATTACTAGGAATCATTCAACAGAAGCAAGGAAGAGACATAGAGGAGCTCAAAAGAGCACCATGCACCATTGGACCTTCAAGAAGGCACCACCCTCACTCAGTGGATTCTTCCTTGTTCTTTATTTCTTTCTTTTCGGTTTTAATATTGTGTTTATCTATGTTTTGTGTCTTTATTTCATGATCATTAGTATGTAACCATGCCTTAAAGCTATGAATAAAATCCATGACTCCTTCACCTTTCTTAAAAGAAAAATGTTTTAATTCAAAAGAACAAGAAGTACATAAATTTCGAATTATTATTGAATTTAATTTATATATTGATGTGGTGACAATACTTTTTGTTTCTGAATAAATGATTGAACAGTGCATATGTCTTTTGATATTGTTGTTTATGAGTGTTAAAATTGTTGGTTCTTGAAAGAAGATGACAAAGAGAAATGTTATTGATGATCTGAAAATTCATGAATTGATTCTTGAAGCAAGAAAAAGCAGTGAAAAAAAAAGGCTAAAAGAGTATAGAAAAGAAGGAGCAGTAGAAAAAGCCAATAGCCCTTAAAACCAAAGGCAAGGGTAAAAGGATCCAAGGCTTGAGCATCATGGATAGAGGGCCCAAGGAAATAAATCCAGGCCTAAGCGGCTAAATCAAGCTGTCCCTAACCATGTGCTTGTGTCATAAGGTCCAAGTGAAAAGCTTGAGACTGAGTGGTTAAAGTCGTAATCCAAGGCAAAAGAGTGTGCTTAGAGCTCTGGACACCACTAACTGGGGACTTTAGCAAAGCTAAGTCACAATCTGAAAGGTTTTACCCAGTTATGTGTCTGTGGCACTTATGTATCCGGTGGTAATACTGGAAAACAAAGTGCTTAGGGCCACAGCCAAGACTCATAAGTAGCTGTGTTCAAGAATCAACATGCTTAACTAAGAAAGTCAATAACACTATCCAATTCTAAGTTCCCCAGAGACGCCAATCCCTCTAAACTACAAAGGAAAAAGTGAGATGCCAAAACTGTTCAGAAGCAAAAAGCTACAAGTCCCGCTCATTTAATTATAATTAATATTCATTGATATTTTGGAATTATAGTTATTCTTCTTTTTATCCTATTTGATTTTCAGTTGCTTGGGGACAAGCAACAATTTAAGTTTGGTGTTGTGATGAGCGGATAATTTATACGCTTTTTGGCATTGTTTTAGGTAGTTTTAGTAAGTTCAAGCTACTTTTAGGGATGTTTCATTAGTTTTTATGTTAAATTCACATTTCTGGACTTTACTATGAGTTTGTGTGTTTTTCTGTGATTTCAGGTAAATTCTGGCTGAAATTGAGGGACTTGAGCAAAACTCTGAAGAAGGCTGACAAAAGGACTGCTGATGCTGTTGGATTCTGACCTCTCTGCACTCGAAATGGATTTTCGGGAGCTACAGAACTTCAATTGGCGCGCTCTCAACGGCGTTGGAAAGTAGACATCCAGGGCTTTCCAGCAATATATAATAGTCCATACTTTATTCGGAAATTGACGACGTAACTTGGCGTTGAACGCCAAGTACATGCTGCTGTCTGGAGTTAAACGCCAGAAAAACGTCATGATCCGGAGTTGAACGCCCAAAACACGTCATAACTTGGAGTTCAACTCCAAGAGAAGCCTCAGCTCGTGGATTGATCAAGCTCAGCCCAAACATACACCAAGTGGGCCCCGGAAGTGGATTTATACATCAATTACTTACTCTTGTAAACCCTAGTAGCTAGTCTAGTATATATAGGACCTCTTACTATTGTATTAGACATCTTTGGTCTCAGTTTTGTTTTATTCTTCATCCTAAGAGGCTATTGATCACGTTTTAGGGGGCTGGCCATTCGGCCATGCCTGAACCTTTTACTTATGTATTTTCAACGGTGGAGTTTCTGCACACCATAGATTAAGGGTGTGGAGCTCTGCTGTACCTCAAGTATTAATGAAGTTCTATTTTCTTTTATTCAATTCCTCTTTTATTCTTATTCCAAGATATTCATTCGTACCCAAGAACATGATGAATGTGATGAGTTAGATAACCCTCATTATCATTCTCACTGATGAACGCGCGTGATTGACAACCACTTACGTTCTACATGCAACAGAGCTTGAATGCGTATCTCTTAGATTCCCCAACAGAATCTTCGTGATATAAGCTAGATGGATGGCGGCATTTATGAGGATCCGGAAAGTCTCACCTTGTCTGTGGTATTCCGAGTAGGATCCTGGGAATCCGGAAAGTCTAACCTTGTCTGTGGTATTCCGAGTAGGATTCCGGTAACGAATGACTGTGACGTACTTCAAACTTGCAAGTGCTGGGCGTTAGTGACAGACGCAAAAGAATCAAGGGATTCTATTCCAGTAGGCGCGGGAACCAACCAGTGATTAGCCGTACTGTGACAGAGTGCGTGAGCATTAGTTTTCACTGCGAGGATGGGATGTAGCCATCAACCATGGGTGATGCCTCCAGATGATTAGTGTGCGAGTGACAGCCGCATAGGATATTTTCCCGAGAGGATTGAAAGTAGCCACGCTGATGGTGAACCCCTATACACAGCTTGCCATGGAAAGGAGTAGAAGGATTGAGTAGAAGCATAGGAGAGCAGGCGTCCTTGAGCCATACAGCATCTCCATCCACTTATCTGAAATTCTCACCAATGAATCTGCATAAGTATTCTATCCCTTTTATCATTCTTTTTTATTTATTATTTATTCCAATAATCACAATTACCCTTTAATCTGCCTAACTGAGATTTACAAGGTGACCATAGCTTGCTTCATACCAACAATCTCTGTGGGATCGACCCTTACTCACGTAAGGTTTATTACTTGGACGACCCAGTACACTTGCTGGTTAGTTGAACGGAGTTGTGAATTCAGCTGTTGCCCCTTAGAAGCCCTTCATCTCAACATAATTAGAACATGGATCACAATTTCGTCCACCACAGAGCATTTGGACCATTTTCACTGAGAGGATGGGAAGTAGCCATTGACAACGGTGACACCCTACATAGAGCTTGCCATGGAAGGAACTTTGCACTTTTGCATTGAGTTGAATATTACATTACAGGAATTCAGAAGACAAAGCATCTCCAAAACCCCAACATATTCTCCATTACTGCACAACAAGTAATTATTTCACGCTCTTTTATTTTTTCTAATAATTCAAACTGATAATTATAATTGATATCCTGGCTAAGAATAATAAAATAAACATAGCTTGCTTCAAACCAATAATCTCTGTGGGATCGACCCTTACTCACGTAAGGTATTACTTGGACGACCCAGTGCACTTGCTGGTTAATGGTACGAAGTCATAAGAAATCTTGATTTTGATATTGAGATTACAATTTCGTGCACCAATGGACAACTGACGGTTCGTCTTGTTGTTCAGATTAGGTAATTTTCTTTTTATTTTTTTTCAAAAAGTTTTCAAAAATATTTTTCAAAATATTTTTCTTTGTTTTCGAAAAATTATTCAAAAATTTTAAGAATGAATGCTAGTGTTTCATAAAGTATGTTGAAGCTTGGCTGGCTGTAAAGCCATGTCTAACTCAATTGGATTGAGGCTTCAAAACCATCAGCATAGAGGCAAGTTAATTGGAATATCAGTTGTTACATGCCTGATTTATATCTTCTGAAGCTGGCTGGCTATTAAGCCATGCCCAACCCGTGGATTGGAGCTTTAGGCTAATATTGAAAGATTCCTAGAATTCTTATTAAAAATTTTGGATTTCTTATTTTCTTTTTCTTGTTCTATATATGTTTTTCGAAAAAAAAAAATAAAAAGAAAATAAAAAAAATCATAAAATCATAAAAACCAAAAATATTATGTGTTCTTGTTTGAGTCTTGAGTCAAATTTTAAGTTTGGTGTCAATTGCATGCTTTAAAAATTTTTCTTGCATTTTTTGAAAATTCATGCATTCATGGTGTTCTTCATGATCTTCAAGTTATTCTTGGTAAATCTTCTTGTTTGATCTTGATGTTTTCTAGTTTTGTGTCTTTTATTGTTTTTCATATGCATTTTTGCATTCATAGTGTCCATGCATTAAAGATTTCTAAGTTTGGTGTCTTGCATATTTTCTTTGCATAAAAATTTTTTTAAAAATATGTTCTTGATGTTCATCATGATCTTCAAAGTGTTCTTGGTGTTCATCTTGACATTCATAGTGTTCTTGCATGCATAATGTGTTTTGATTCATAATTTTCATGTTGTGAGTCATTTTTTATGTTTTTCTCACTCATCATTAAAAATTCAAAAAAAAAAATTTAAATCTTTTTTAACCATATCTTTTTATCTTATCTTTTATATCATATCTTTTTCAAAATTTTATCTTTTTTCAAAAAATTTGATTTTAAAATATCTTTTCTAACTTCTTATCTTCTTATCTTCTTATCTTTTCAAATTTGATTTTTAAATCTTTTTCAACTAACTATTTAACTTTTTGTTTGTTTCTTATCTTTTTTCAAAACCACCTAACAACTTTTCTCTCTCTAATTTTTGAAAATACCTCCCTCTTTTTCAAAAATTCTTTTTATTTAATTAATAATTTTAACTTTTAATTTTAATTTCATTTCTTATCTTTATTTTCGAAAATCATTTAACTCCTTTTCAAAATTTAATTTCGAAAATTTCTCCCTCTCTCATCTTTTCCTATTTATTTATTTATTCACTAACACCTCTCTTCACCTCTCTTCATCTCAAATCACTGCCCTTATCCTTACCCTTGTGTTTGGATTCTCCATTCTTCTTATTCCCTTTCTTCTTCTACTAATAATAAGGAACCTCTTTACTGTGACATAGAGGATCCCTCTTCTTTTTATGTTCTCTTCTCTTTCATATGAGCAGGAACAAGGAAAAAGGCATTCTTGTTGAAGCTGATCCAGAACCTGAAAGGACTCTGAAGAGGAAACTAAGAGAAGCTAAATTACAACAATCCAGAGATAACCTTGCTGAAATTTTCGAACAAGAAAAGGAGATGGCAGTCGAACCCAACAACAATAATGCAAGAAGGATGCTTGGTGATTATACTACACCTACTTCCAAGTTTGATGGAAGAAGCATCTCAATTCCTACCATAGGAGCAAACAATTTTGAGTTGAAACCTCAATTAGTTGCTCTAATGCAACAGAACTGCAAGTTTCATGGACTTCCATCAGAAGATCCTTATCAGTTCTTAACTGAGTTCTTGCAGATCTGTGAGACTGTTAAGACTAATGGAGTAGATCCTAAAGTCTACAGGCTTATGCTTTTCCCTTTTGCTGTAGGAGACAGAGCTAGAGCATGGTTGGACTCTAAACCTAAAGATAGCCTGGACTCCTGGGATAAGCTGGTCACGGCATTCTTGGCTAAGTTCTTTCCTCCTCAAAAGCTGAGCAAGCTTAGAGTAGATGTTCAAACCTTTAAACAAAAAGATGGTGAATCCCTCTATGAAGCTTGGGAAAGATACAAGCAGATGACCAAAAGATGTCCTTCTGACATGTTTTCAGAATGGACCATGATAGATATATTCTATTATGGTCTATCTGAGTTCTCTAAGATGTCATTGGACCATTCTGCAGGTGGATCCATTCACCTAAAGAAAACGCCTACAGAAGCTCAAGAACTTATTGACATGGTTACAAATAAACAGTTCATGTACACTTCTGAGAGGAATTCCATGAATAATGGGACGCCTAAAAGAAAGGGAGTTCTTAAAATTGATGCTCTGAATGTCATATTGGTTCAGAACAAAATGTTGACTCATCAAGTCAACATGATTTCTCAAAGTATGAATGGATGGCAAAATGCATCCAATAGTACTAAAGAGGCATCTTCTGAAGAAGAAGCTTATGATCTTGAGAACCCTACAATAACAGAGGTAAATTATATGGGTGAACCTTATGGAAACACCTATAATTCATCATGGAGAAATCATCCAAATTTCTCATGGAAGGATCAATAAAAGCCTCAACAAGGCTTTAATAATGGTGGAAGAAATAGGCTCAGCAATATTAAGCCTTATCCATCATCTTCTCAGCAACAGACAGAGAATTATGAACAGAGTACCTCTAACTTAGCAAATTTAATCTCTGATATGTCTAAGGCCACTTTAAGTTTCATGAGTGAACCAAGGTCCTCCATCAGAAATCTAGAGGCACAAATGGGCCAGCTAAGTAAGAAAATCACTGAAACTCCTCCTAGTACTCTCCCAAGCAATACTGAAGAGAATCCAAAAAGAGAGTGCAAGGCCATTGATATAATCAACATGGCCGAACCTAGAGAGGAAGGAGAGGACGTGAATCCCAATGAGGATGACCTCATGGGATGTCTCTCAAGCAAGAAAGAGTTTCCTATTGAGGACCCAAGGGAATCTGAGGCTCATATAGAGACCATAGAGATTCCATTAAACCTCCTTCTGCCATTCATGAGCTCTGAAGACTATTCTTCCTCTGAAGAGGATGAAGATGTAACTGGAGAGCAAGTTTCTCAATATTTAGGAGCTATCATGAAGCTGAATGCCAAGTTATTTGGTAGTGAGACTTGGGAAGGTGAACCTCCCTTGCTCATTAGTGAACTAGATATATGGGTTCAGCAAACTTTACCTCAAAAGAGACAAGATCCTGGCAAATTCGTAATACCCTGCACCATAGGCACCATGATCTTTGAGAAAACTCTGTGTGACCTGGGGTCAAGTATAAATCTTATGCCACTGTTTGTAATGGAGAAGTTGGGGATCATTGAGGTACAACCTGCCATACTCTCATTGCAAATGGCAGACAAGTCAGTAAGACAAGCTTATGGATTGGTAGAGGACGTGTTGATAAAGGTTGAAGGCCTTTACATCCCTGCTGATTTCATAATCTTAGACACTAGGAAGGAAGAGGATGAATGCATCATCCTTGGAAGACCTTTCCTAGCCACAGCAGGAGCTGTGATAGATGTTAACGGAGGAGGATTAATCCTTCAATTGAATGGGGACTACCTTGTGTTTAAAGCTCAAGGATCTTCTTCTTTAATAATGGAGAGGAAGCATGAAAAGCTTCTCTCAGTACAGAGTCAAACAAAGCCCCCACAATCAAGTTCTAAGTTTGGTGTTGGGAGGCCACAGCCAAACTCTAAGTTTGGTGTTGAATCCCCACATCCAAACTCTAAGTTTGGTGTTGGGAGTCTACAACATTGACCTGATCACCTGTGTGGCTCCATGAGAGCCCACTATCAAGCTATTGACATTAAAGAAGTGCTTATTGGGAGGCAACCCAATTTTTATTTATCTAATTTTATTTTTTTATTGTTCTTTTATGTTTTATTAGGTTCATGATCATGTGGAGTCACGAAAAAAATGCTAAAATTAAAAACAGAATAAAAAACAGCAGAAAAAAATCACACCCTGGAGGAAGGACTTACTGGCGTTTAAACGCCAGTAAGGAGCATCTGGCTGGTGTTCAACGCTAGAACAGAGCATGGATCTGGCGCTAAATGCCAGAACATGCAGCAATTTGGTGTTTAAACGCCAGGATTGCACACTGAGGAAAGCTAGTGTTCAACGCCAGAAACATGCTGCAAATGGGCATTGAACGCCCAGAACAAGCTTAGAGTTGGCGTTTAACGCCAGAAACAAGCACCAATTTGGCGTTAAACACCAGGATTGCATGCAGAGGGTGTTTTACACACCTCATTGGTGTAGGGATGAAAATCCTTGACACCTTAGGATCTGTAGACCCCACAGGATCATCTCAGGATCTGTGGACCCCACAGGATCCCCACCTACCTCAACTCACCTTCTCTCTTCTTCACCACTCACATCCATCCTTAACACTAAAACCCACCCTACATGGCCGAAACACAAAAATCTCTCCCTCTCCCCCATATCTTCTTCTCCTTCTTCTATTCTTTCTTCTTTTTCTCGAGGGCGAGCAACATTCTAAGTTTGGTGTGGTAAAAGCATAGCTTTTTTGCTTTTCCATAACCATTGATGGCACCTAAGGCCAGAGAAACCTCAAAAAAAAAAAAAAGAGAAAAGAAAGAGAAGAAAAAAGGGAAGACAAAACCTTTCACTTCTGAGTCATAGGAGATGGAGAGATTCATCTCAAGGATCCATAGCTCAGTAATAGAGCATTTGACTGCACATCAAGAGAGCATGAGGAATTCCCTCATCAAGAAATCCCTGAGATACCTCAGGGGATACATGTTCCTACACATAATTATTGGGAGCAACTAAGGATAGGAACACCAAAATCACTAGGGATCATGCAACAGAAGCAAGAAAGAGACATAAAGGAGCTCAAAAAGCACCATTGGTCCTTCAAAAGGCGCTACCCTCACTAAGGTAGACTTATTCCTTAACTTCCTTGTTCTTATCTCTCTATTTTTCGGTTTTTTATGTTACATGTTTATCTATGTTTTGTGTCTCTACTTCATGATCATTAGTATGTAGTAACTATGTCTTAAAGCTATGAATAAATTCCATAAATCCTTCACCTATCTTAAGTGAAAAATGTTTCTAATTCAAAAAGAACAAGAAGTACATAAATTTCGAAATTACCCTTGAATTTAGTTTAATTATATTGATGTGGTGACAATACTTTTTGTTTTATGAATGAATGTTTGAACAGTGCATAATTTTGATCTTGTTGTTTATGAATGTTAAAATTGTTGGCTCTTGAAAGAATGATGAACAAAGAGAAATGCTATTGATAATCTGAAAAATTATGAAATTGATTCTTGAAGCAAGAAAAAGCAGTGAAAAAGCAAAAGCTTGTGAAAAAAAAATGGAAAAATTTTTTTTTGAAAGAAAAAGAAAAAGCAAGCAGAAAAAGCCAATAACCCTTAAAACCAAAAGGCAAGGGTAAAAAAGATCCAAGGCTTTGAGCATCAATGGATAGGAGGGCCCAAGGAAATAAAATCCAGGCCTAAGCGGCTAAATTAAGCTGTCCCTAACCATGTGCTTGTGGCATGAAGGTCCAAGTGAAAAGCTTGAGACTGAGTGGTTAAAGTCATGATCCAAAGCAAAAAGAGTGTGCTTAAGAGCTCTAACACCTCTAACTGGGGACTCTAGCAAAGCTGAGTCACAATTTGAAAAGGTTCACCCAGTCATGTGTCTGTGGCATTTATGTATCCGGTGGTAATACTGGAAAACAAAGTGCTTAGGGCCACGGCCAAGACTCATAAAGTAGCTGTGTTCAAGAATCAATATACTTAACTAGGAGAATTAATAACACTATCTGAACTCTGAGTTCCTATAGATGCCAATCATTCTAAACTTCAAAGGATAAAGTGAGATGCCAAAATTGTTCAGAAGCAAAAAGCTACAAGTTCCGCTCATCTAATTAGAACTAATATTCATTGATATTTTGGGATTTATAGTATATTCTCTTCTTTTTATCCTAATTGATTTTCAGTTGCTTGGGGACAAGCAACAATTTAAATTTGGTGTTGTGATGAGCGGATAATTTATACGCTTTTTGGCATTGTTTTTAGGTAGTTTTTAGTATAATCTAGCTACTGTTAGGGATGTTTTCATTAGTTTTTATGCTAAATTTACATTTCTGGACTTTACTACGAGTTTGTGTGTTTTTCTGTGATTTTAGGTAATTTCTGGCTGAAATTGAGGGACCTGAGCAAAACTCTGATAAGGAGGCTGACAAAGGACTGCTGATGCTATTGGATTCTGACCTCCCTGTACTCAAAATAAATTTTCTAGAGCTACAGAACTCCAAATGGCGCGCTCTCAACGGCGTTGGAAAGTAGACATCCAGAGCTTTCCAGCAATATGTAATAGTCTATACTTTATTCGAGATTAGATGACGTAAACTGGCGCTCAACGCCAGTTTCATGCTGCATTCTGGGGTCAAACGCCAGAAACACGTCACGAGCCAGAGTTAAACGCCAAAAATACGTTACAACTTGGCGTTCAACTCCAAAAGAAGCCTTAGCTCGTGTAAAGATCAAGCTCAGTCCAAACACATACCAAGTGGGCCCTGGAAGTGGATTTATGCGTTAATTACTTACTTCTGTAAACCCTAGTAGCTAGTTTAGTATAAATATAACTTTTTACTAGTGTATTAGACATCTTTGGTCTCGGTTTTATTCCATTATTCATCTTAGGAGACTATTGATCATTCATGGGGGCTGGCCATTTGGCCATGCCTGAACCTTCATCACTTATGTATTTTCAACGGTGGAGTTTCTACACACCATATATTAAGGGTGTGGAGCTCTGCTGTACCTCAAGTTTCAATGCAATTACTACTATTTTCTATTCAATTCCGCTTGTTCTTATTCTAAGATATTCATTGCACTTCAACATGATGAATGTGATGATCCGTGACACTCATCATCATTCTCACCTATGAACGCGTGACTGACAACCACTTCCGTTCTACCTTAGACCAGGCGCATATCTCTTGGATTCCTTAACCAGAATCTTCGTGGTATAAGCTAGATTGATGGCGGCATTCATGAGAATCCAGAAAGTCTAAACTTTGTCTGTGGTATCTCGAGTAGGATTCAGGGATTGAATGACTGTGACGAGCTTCAAACTCGCGATTTTTGGGCGTGATGAAAAACGCAAAAGAATCAAGGGATTCCATTCCAACATGATCGAGAACCGACAGATGATTAGCCGTGCTGTGACAGAGCATTTGGACCATTTTCACTGAGAGGATGGGATGTAGCCATTGACAACGGTGATGCCCTACATACAGCTTGCCATGGAAAGGAATAAGAAGGATTGAAGAAAGACAGTAGGAAAGCAGAGATCCAACAGGGACAAACACCTCCACACACTTATCTGAAATTCCCACCATTTAATTACATGAGTAACTCTATCTTTATTTTCTGTTTTATTTATTATTCGAAAACTCCATAACATTTATTATCCGCCTAACTGAGATTTACAAGATGACCATAGCTTGCTTCATACCAACAATCTTCGTGGGATCGACCCTTACTCGCGTAAGGTATTACTTGGACGACCCAGTGCATTTGTGATGAGCGGATATTTTAACGCTTTTTGGGGGTAATTTCATGTAGATTTTAGCATGTTTTAATTAGTTTTTAGTAGAATATTATTAGTTTTTAGGAAAAAATCATATTTCTGGACTTTAGTATGAGTTTGTGTGTTTTTCTGTGATTTCAGGTATTTTCTGGCTGAAATTGAGGGAGCTGAGCAAAAATCTGAGTTAGGCTGAAAAAGGACTGCTGATGCTGTTGGATTCTGACCTCCCTGCACTCGAAATGGATTTTCTGGAGCTACAAGAGTCCAATTGGCGCGCTCTCAACGGCGTTGGAAAGTAGACATCCAGGGCTTTCCAACAATATATAATAGTTCATACTTTGCGCGAAGATAGATGACGTAAACTGGCGTGAAAATGCCAGTAAGAAACATTTTGGATTCACAGAGTTACAAGGGAATTTGGAAGCTCACTGGCGTGAAAAAGCCAGTAAGAAACATTTTGGGCGTTGAACGCCCAAAAGAAGCACCCAGTGGGCGTTCAACGCCAGTAAGGGTAGCCATCTGGGCATTAAACGCCAGAAAGGAGCATCTTCTGGGCGTTGAACGCCAGAAAGAAGCACCTTCTGGGCGTTTAACGCCAGAGTGACAGTGTCCTGGGCGTTCAGAAAAACGCCCAGTGACAAAGGACTTCCTGGCGTTCAACGCCAGAAAGAAGCAACAGCTGGGCGTTGAACGCCAGGAGAAGCAGCAATTGGGCGTTAAACGCCCAAAACAAGCAGCATTAGGGCGTTTAACGCCAAAATGGTGGGGAGGAGGTAAAATTCGTTTTTTTCACAAATTTTCTAATTTTTCTGTTTCAATTCATGATTTCTTGCATAAACATGTTTCAAAATATCATCCTTCAATTCCAAAATTTTTAATCCTAATTTCTAAAAACACTAATTTCTAAAATCCCTTTTTCAAAAATGTCAAATGTATCTTAATTCATAAACACAAATCTTTTTCCAATCCAAATCTTTTTCAAATCTTTTTCAACTCATCATATCTTTTGGATTTAGAAATTGCCTCTCCCTCTATTCCTTTCCTTTCTTTTGCTTGAGGACAAGCAAACCTCTAAGTTTGGTGTGATTTGCCATGATCACTGAGCTAAAACGCATCAAGATCATGACACCTAAGGGAACAGGAAGAGCAAGGATGTGAACTGAAGGAACTAAAGCGTCATAAGCTATTCCTTGAAGGACCAAGCACCCCACAGACTAGAGGAACATCCACATCCCAAAATACAGGTTGTTAAGTTCTAATTTTAAGCTTTAACTCTGTGACAGTATTATTATAGAAATTTACCTTAGAAGTTATATAGGAGTAGTAGTAATTAGCATGTCTATTTTGGTTTTATTTCCAATTAAGTTATAATTTATTTTTCTCATCATCATCAAACATGAATAAAATAGTAGATTTTTAGAATAAAGAGGCAATTGAATTTTTTTTTTCGAGTTCTTAATAAGGAAAATTCTAATTATTTATATGTGGTGGCAATACTTTTTGTCTTCTGAATGAATGCCTGAACAGTACATATTTTTGATATTGAATTTTATGAATGTTAAAATTGTTGGCTCCTGAAAGAATGATGAACAAGAGAAATGTTATTGATGATCTGAAAAATCATAAAATTGATTCTTGAAGCAAGAAAAAGCAGTGAAAAAGCAAAAGCTTGCGAAAAAAAAAGTGGCAAAAAAAAAAAGAAAGAAAAAGAAAAAGCAAGCAGAAAAAGCCAATAGCCCTTAAAACCAAAAGGCAAGGGTAAAAAGGATCCAAGGCTTTGAGCATTAATGGATAGGAGGGCCCAAGGAAGTAAATCCAGGCCTAAGCGGCTAAATCAAGCTGTCCTTAACCATGTGCTTGTGGCATGCAGGTCCAAGTAAAAAGCTTGAGACTGAGTGGTTAAAGTCGTGATCCAAAGCAAAAAGAGTGTGCTTAAGAGCTCTGGAGACCTCTAACTGGAGATTTCAGCAAAGCTGAGTCACAATCTGAAAAGGTTCACCCAGTCATGTGTCTGTGGCATTTATGTATCCAGTGGTAATACTGGAAAACAAAGTGCTTAGGGCCACGGCCAAGACTCATAAAGTAACTGTGTTCAAGAATCAACATACTACACTAGGAGAATCAATAATACTATCTGAATTCTGAGTTCCTTTGGATGCCAATCATTCTGAATTTTAAAGGATAAAGGGAGATGCCAAAACTGTTCAGAAACAAAAAGCTACTAGCCCCGCTCATCTAAATTAGAATCTGAGCTTCACTTAAAACTCGGAGATTTTATTACTCCTTAAATTTTTTTTATCCTATTTTATTCATCTAGTTGCTTGGGGACAAGCAACAGTTTAAGTTTGGTGTTGTGATGAGCGGATATTTTATACGCTTTTTGGGGGTAATTTCATGTAGATTTTAGCATGTTTTAATTAGTTTTTAGTAGAATATTATTAGTTTTTAGGAAAAAATCATATTTCTAGACTTTACTATGAGTTTGTGTGTTTTTCTGTGATTTCAGGTATTTTCTGGCTGAAATTGAGGGAGCTGAGCAAAAATCTGAGTTAGGCTGAAAAAGGATTGCTGATACTGTTGGATTCTGACCTCCCTGCACTCGAAATAGATTTTCTGGAGCTACAGAAGTTCAATTGGCACGCTCTCAACGGCGTTGGAAAGTAGACATCCAGGGCTTTCCAGAAATATATAATAGTCCATACTTTGCACGAAGATAGACGACGTAAACTGGCGTTCAACGTCAGTATCATGCTGCTGTCTGGCGTCCAGCGCCAGAAACAGGTTACAAGTTGGAGTTCAACGCTAGAAATAGGTTACAACCTGGCGTTGAACGCCCAAAACAGCCCCAGGCACGTGAGAAGCTTATGTCTCAGCCCCAGCACATACCAAGTGGGCCCCAGAAGTGGATTTCTGCACTATCTATCATAGTCTACTCATTTTCTGTAAACCTAGGTTACTAGTTTACTATTTAAACAACTTTTAGAGACTTATTTTGTACCTCATGACATTTTCAGATCTGAATTTTATACACTTTGACGGCATGAGTCTCTAAACTCCTTTGTTGGGGGTGAGGAGCTCTGCAGCGTCCTGATGAATTAATGCAATTACTTCTGTTTTCCATTCAAACACGCTTGTTCTTATCTAAAGATGCTCATTCGCGCTTAATTAAGGAGAAGGTGATGATCCGTGACACTCATCACCTTCCTCAACCCATGAACGTGTGCCTGACAACCACCTCCATTCTACATAAAATTGAATGATCATCTCTTAGATTCCTTAATCAGAATCTTCGTGGTATAAGCTGGATTGATGGCGGCATTCATGAGAATCCGGAAAGTCTAAACCTTGTCTGTGGTATTCCGAGTAGGATTCTGGGATTGGATGGCTGTGACGAGCTTCAAACTCCTGAAGGCTGGGCGTTAGTGACAAACGCAAAAGAATCATTGGATTCTATTCCAACCTGATTGAGAACCGACAGATGATTAGCCGTGCTGTGACAGAGCATTTGGACCGTTTTCACTGAGAGGATGGGAAGTAGCCATTGACAACAGTGACACCCTACATAGAGCTTGCCATGGAAGGAACCTTGCATGTGGGAAGAGGATTACAAGAGAAAAGCTGAAATAAAGCAGACAAATCATCTCCAAAACTCCAACATATTCTCCATTATTAAAGTAACAACTATTTATTTTATGCCCTTTTTACTTTATACGAGGCTAAAGAACCCTATTGGTATCCTAACTAAGATTAATAAAATAAACATAGCTTGCTTCAATCCAACAATCTCCGTGGGATTCGACCCTTACTCACGTAAGATATTACTTGGACGACCCTTACTCACGTAAGATATTACTTGTTAGATTTTATTTTTTCCTTGTTGTTTATTCTATTGGTTTTTAGAAGGGTAGGACTTGTATTTGAGGATATTTGAATAAGTATGTGTACATAAAGCTATGTGAATATATATATTTTTGAATAAGTCTGTGTACATAAAGCCTGTATAAGTCTCTTTATTTTCTTGGTGAAAGTTTTGGTTCGTATTTGCAAAGGCTCAATATTAAATAAAAATAGTATAAAATAAACAGGTTTAAAGGTAAGTAACGTCTGA
The DNA here is from genome assembly GCF_014773155.1 of Arachis stenosperma. NCBI lineage: Eukaryota > Viridiplantae > Streptophyta > Magnoliopsida > Fabales > Fabaceae > Arachis > Arachis stenosperma. The sequence goes on along the minus strand of NC_080381.1, from coordinate 53,322,373 downwards.
ACTTTTAGTACGATCATGAGTGCTAAAAGTTAGGGTGTTACACCTTCCATGCCTTGAATGTGCTCCTGCAGCAGCAATATCGAGAAAAAGAATTTAAAAAATATTCTGAGTTAATTTCTTGCCTTCTTGTTGCTGAACGCAACAATGAGTTACTTTTACAAAATCATGAAGTGCAACCAGCTAGTGCCGCCCCATTTCCTGAAGTAAATACGGCAAATTACAACCACAAAAGAGGTAAATGGCAAGGTTTTAGTAACAAGAAAAATTATGGAAGGAAGAAGAATTATGTTCACAAGAAATGATCTCACCAGAAGTGGGATAAAGAAAGAAACACTGGGCAAAATAAATCAACAGAGGATAAATATTTTCGTTGTGGTGGAAAGGGCCATTGGTCGCGTACTTGTTGTACACCAAGGCACCTAGTCGATCTTTATCAATCATCTTTGAAAAAGGACGATAAAGGAAAGGAGTCAAATTTTGTTTCAAATGATGTTGAAAATTCCACTACTCATTATGATGTATCTAATTTCTTTGAGGATCTTGAAGAAAATATTGGTCATTTGATCAATGATGGAATAGTTTAATATGTGATATTGTTAAATATAAATGTAAATAATGTAAAGAACTTCTTGTTAAGTTTTATTTTCTATGCATCTGAATTTTAAGTATGATGTATATAAATAATGTTTAATAAAATATTTATGAATTTCAAAATTACTGAATGTGTGAAGTTTTAAAAAAAAAATAATAGTGATAATAATAAAATTTTAGTATATGACATTATTTTTATGTACAGTAGGTGTAACACCCTAATTAGCCTAAACCTTACCTCGCGTCATAAAGCAAAGGTTAATCAGAGATTACGACAGTTCTAAGCTCATATATATATATATATATATATATATATATATATATATATATATATATATATATATATATAGAATAGTATAATCTAGAAGTCCAATGAAGGATATATATATATATATATATATATATATATATATATATATATATATGAAGAATAGTATAATCTAGAAGTCCAATGAAGGATATAGCTCAAAAACAGGATTTTAAAAGCCCAAAACGTACTAACGAAGCTACTAGCTTAAGGCACAAGAAACAGATAAGATATAACAAAAGATAAGTATATAATATCATAGGAAACTAGTCACGACTCGCGGAGTTTAAGTCGGCTAGCCATATACAGGTATACAGAACCATACAATGAAAACAGCTTATACAAGTTTTGTTCTCTCATATACATGCCTCTAGGTAAAACAAAATACAAAAGGAGAGATGTATGCACAAAATAAACCAAAAAGACTCCAAAAGAATCCAAGATCCTCCGCTTCTGTCACCATCCAAAGCAACTCACCGAGGTGGGTTGTGACCTGCATCTGAAAAATACAATAGAAATATGGTATGAGAACCGGAGGTTCTTAGTATGGTAATAGTGCCCAGTGATGTAGGATATAAGACCCCGGGACGCCAAAGACAATCCTAAGCTCCATATCCATCACAAGATTTCAAACTTAAGCATTCTAAAACAGATAAGCATAATATACCAACATTGACTTAAATAAACTAGGTCATCTGTCTTAGGGGATTTCTACTCAAACCAAACACCGTTGTCCTACAGCCTTGATGACAAGTCATCATATACCCATTTTTCAAGCTAATTTCACTTGTTTTGTTAGCATTTATGAACTTTCTTGCATCCTAAGTAAGTGATTTGGAGTGAAAATGCATAACTTCTCTAAATCAAGCAACCACCATGAAATTAATGTTAAATCATGAGGTTTAAGCTAATTTTAATTGCATTTTAATTGATTTATAAGCCTCTTGAATTTAGTGATACTTTGAGTGGTTGTTTGGTTTATTATAGGTGAAGAAAAGAAGAGAAAAGGAAAAGCGTGGCCTAAAAAGTGTAGCAAAAGAAAGAAAAGCGTGGCCGAATCAAGATGAAGCGTGCCGCAACTAATGGGGGAAGCAACATTGCCCTCCACAAGGGCAGACTGCCCTCTAGGAGAGCAACATTAGGTGACCACTCCAAGGGCAGAGCACAAAATGTGCCTTGAAACCATGAAGAAGAGAACTCTGCCCTGCCCTTGTGGAGGGCAGAATCGGGCTCCATAAGGAAGAAAATCAAAGAGAAAAGGTCACCCATGCATACCACAAGGTTCGAACAAGGAACCATGAGGAAGCCAAGCTCTAAGACCCATTACCGTGCCAAGAAATCAAGAATTAATGAAGCGTGTTTGCTTCCTCCGTGGTTCGAACACGGGCGTGTAATATGGCAACTCTGCCCTGCCCTTGGCGCGGGCAGGGCAGCAATTGGACTGGCGCACCACACAAGAATTTCTGGCGCACCAACTTTGCTTCCTGGCGCACCAAATTATCGTCCTGGCAAGCATCTGACGCGCGCGTTCCTCCCCTGGCGCACCAAAGCCTTCCTGCCCTGCCCTTGGCGCGGGCAGGATCTCGTGTAGCGCACCAATTTTGATTTGCGCGCACCAATTTCCCCTTTGCCGCACGAACTTGGCGCACAACGCTCGTCCAGGGCCATTCAGCGCGCACCAAACTTCCTGCCTTGCCCTTGGCGCGGGCAGGGCAGCGTCCCACGCGCATCAACAAAATTTTGGCGCACCATGGCCGCACCAACTCGCACGTTGCCGCACCAAGCTCTTGCACCATGCATCAATTTTCTGCCCTGCCCTCCACAAGGGCAGGGCAGCCTCCTGGGAGTGATTTTTGGGCCAAAATTCAAATTAAAAATTATTTTGAATTCATTTCTTCACCAACTCAAAAGCCCATCCAAATCCCAAAATCCAAGAATAGAAAGTGTATAAATAGGAGATAGTTTGATGTAAGGAGGACCTTTTTAGCTACCTTGAACTTTTACTTTGAGCTTTGAATTTTTATTTTGGAGTTTTGGCACTTGTTCTTGGTGACTGAACCGAGAATTCTGAGAATTGGGGAGGGAATTGATCTCTCTTCTCCCTCGTTCTTGCCTTAGCAATATTAATCTTCTGTTTTCTGAGTTTTGGGTGTGTGAAATTGGGGAAATTCTGTCCCAATTCCCATTCAAACTCTTTTCACTTTGTTTTCTGCATAATTCAATTCCAATTCTGTTCTTCTATTGCTTCTCCTTTAATTTTCTGTCACTTGCTTAGATAATTCAGATCTGGGAAGGAAATTGGGTTTTAGGCTCTGCTACCTAAGCCCTTGGGTCCTGAGATCACTACTCATTTTGGGTTCTTCTGTGAACCTTTACTGCACTTTATTTTCTTCCTGTTTGAAGGCTATTTGCTTCTGATTTAAATTCTGCTAAATCAATAGCTGCAATTTACTTAGATCTTGCAATCCCTTTCCTCAATTCCCTTTTATATTCAATCCATTTATCTTTCTTGCCATTTAAGTTACTGCACTTTAAGTTTCTTGCACTTTAAGTTTCAGTCATTTACTTTCTTGCTCTTTAAGATTCTGCAAATTTACAATTCTGTTCTTTAATTTTCTGCATTTTTCCCTTCCCCCTTTACATTTACTGTCATTTACTTCCTGTTAAACACAAATCACTCACTCAAAACTTGATTCGCTTGACTAAATCAACCACTAAACTAAAATTGCTCAATCCTTCAATCCCTGTGGGATCGACCTCACTCATGTGAGTTATTATTACTTGATGCGACCCGGTACACTTGCCGGTGAGTTTTGTGTTGGATCGTTTTCCACACATCAAGTTTTTGGCGCCGTTGCCGGGGATTGAAATAGATTGACAATGATTAAGTGAAGTGGAGATCTAGATTAAGCATTTTTTTCTGTTATTCTAACCCCTGCTAACACACTAACTGTTTGAGAAATTGCCTCTACTAACTCACTAACAATTTATCTCAAATAACTGCACTAATTTCTCAAGCATGTTGTTGTTTGGTCATCCTGATTGATTGCATATCACAGGGAATCAAGTTTCTACAGACAAAGGGTATCATGACATGAAGCCACCCCTCATTACACTCATCAAGAACAATTGTTCTTTTGACGGAAGTCCATCGGAAGATCCTCAGTAGCACATAACCACTTTTCTAAAGACCTGTAATGCAGTCAGAACCGATGGTTCAGATCGTGATACTTATAAGGTTCTGTTATTTCCCTTCTCATTGAAGGGTGAAGCTGCACAATGGTTTGAAACTTTTCCTCAAGGAAGTATCACTAGTTGGGATGATTTGGTCACCAAATTTCTGGCCAAATTCACCTCATCCAAACGGATCATCCAGCTGAAAGAGGAGGAACATCTATTCACACAAGGGGACGAAGAACCACTCTTCAAGGCCTGGGAAAGATACAAGAGAGCAACTGATAAAGTGGGCTTCCGGGCTTTCTATGAAGGATTGACCCCAGAAACAAGAAAAGCAGTGGACTACTTCTCAGATGGCCTACTCAAAGCAACAACAAATGCTCAAGGAGTTACAGACTTCAATGACAAAGGAGTCAACAACCAACATCCATCTGAGAAACCACACGGTGCAATCTCCGAAGAAGAAGTGGCAAATATTGAAGGGGCGAATGCGTTCAAAGACCAAAACAAACAAATGCACCATCAACCACAGCAAAACATAGAGTTGTCTGCTGCGGTGAATGCCAAATTTCCACCATGGAGACCTCACTCTTATCTGCGAATGAGGGAGCCTCAACATCAAGAACAAGGAAGTTTCCACCAGGACAATTCCGTGACCACAACCAATCAACATCCCCCACCCACCAATACCACCCAAAGCCAATACCCACAACACAGACACTCCCAAACCCATCTCAACTGGAGAAGGAGTGAGTACCAAAATCACAGACCAAGAGAATTTCATTATAACAACCCGAACTTCATAAACCATCAAAAACACCATTACAGCAATAACAACCACTACATTCCACCACCACACCCACCCTTCCTACCTTCAATATGTCATAACCAACCAACTTCACAAGACTCTCAGAAAATCACAAACTTGGAGATCCTAATGGAGAGAATGATGAAACATCAAGAAGAAACAACAAGGAACCAAGAGATGTTAATGAGAGGAATTGAGGAGCGGATAGCTCAATTGGCAAAGCACTTTGCAGAAATGGGTGAGAAGAAACCAAGTACTTTCTTCAAAGCCAGTGAAGATAAACCAACCAATAACGAAGATGCTACAAAGAAGGAAGGATGGAAACGGATCATAGAAGACAATGAGAAAGGAAGTACCAGCCAAGAAAGACACAACAAAGAATTCCTTCAAAGAGAGGCAGATGAGAGAACTAAAGACAAGCAGAAAATCCCCACTGGAAGGTTTTCACTAGGGGATCGAGTGATGATCAATAGTCAAACCATGAAGGTATTTCCACAGTTGTATGATCACTACACTGTGACTAAGATCCTTCCACAAGAATCTATAGAAGTTATCAAAGAGGAAACCGGAAGGAAGTTCATAGTGAAGACAGATAAGCTAAGGCACTGTGATTTTCGACCGCCATGATAAGCAAAAATGAAGATGTCAAGCTAATGACACTAAAAGAGCGCTTGTTGGGAGGCAACTCAACCTGAGGTAGTTGTCTTTTTCATAGCTTTTCAATAAAAATGTTGAATAATTGGTATGCATTGCAAGGAGCTAAGTTTGGTGTTGCACACCAAAACAATTTGAGGGAGAATGAAAACTTCTAAGTTTGGTGTTCCACCAAAAATATCATTTAAAAACACATTCTCACCTCTTGCATGATTCTAGCTCCAAGCAATCAAACATATTATTCAACTATTGAATTGTTTTCTAGCTTTAATTCCATTAACCTTTAGCAAGGATACATGGTTTCAAATATGGTTAACTTGTTGTATCTGAGACAGTGGCAAACAATTAAGTTTGGTGTTCCCACACCAAAATAAATCCAAAAGCCACATTCAATGTATGCATATTAACCATGCACTTAAAGGCTTGAGAAGCAAGCAACTTTGAGGATTATGCAGGACAAGAGTCAATAATTGAAGACATTATACATCTTAACTCAAAGAGGACACAACAGAAGGAAAAATCAAAGAGCTGCAACTTCAAAGGTTGTATCTGAACTTAATCCATGCTGTTGTGTGATGTTTTGAATTTGGGAACCTTTGTATGTCGTGCTAAAGTGTTTATATAGTTGCAAGTGAAATTGTTTGTTGAAAATGCCATGTCTGCACAATGCTTGTATCCATCACTTAGTTTAAATTTTGTTTTGTTTCCCATATGCTTGAATAAAAGAGTTTGGTTTGAATTGAAAAGTAAAATATCCAATGTTGCATGAGTATGAATGGAAGTTGGTGGTGGCATATGTGTTTGATTAAATGCATGACTCATGAAATAATTGTTGCATAATATCATTCTCATTCAATTGTGAGTTAGCTTGCTGTTACAAAGTCTCTTATCAAGAAAGAAACAACCCTTGGTAACAAAAACAGAAAGAAAAGGAAGAAAGAAAAAGCCAAAATGGCAAGAAAAAAAAACAAAGAATAAAGGTTGGACACCAATAGCTTGAACCTTAGGACAAATGCCTGTGGTGTTCCTGTACTAAGATCTGCTTGGATGAGTAAATTCTAAGGGGTATTTTGAAACCCGGTCACTTAGATCAACTGATTTGGGATGGCCAATTGAAAATCCACAATAAAGAGCAACTTAGATACAAAGCACTTAGTGATCCAAAGAGATGCTGGGCATCAATGATCCTAGGAAGAATTAGTGAGCCAAGTGTCTGTGGTGGAAAGATGTTGAGCAAAAAGAAAAGAAAATAAAGCCAAAGGCTATGCTGCAGCATTTGACACCCAACCTATGAAAGAATAATAAGCTTGTTAAGCTCTGTAAGCCAAGAAAAGTTAGCAAGGGAGAGAATAACAAAGTAAGTCTTATAACAGCAAGTCTAGCAAACCTTTGATGCAAAATGTGTATTATGCAGCAGCAACAATAAATGAGTTGTCATTGTCTGCATAAATGCCCCATAGATCAAGTTCTGCTATCTGCATAATAAGGATATATACTCTTTTCTTATTCATTCCATTTTCTCTTAGTTTTGATGCTTGCTTGGGGACAAGCAAGGTTTAAGTTTGGTGTTGTGATGACAAGTCATCATATACCCATTTTTCAAGCTAATTTCACTTGTTTTGTTAGCATTTATGAACTTTCTTGCATCCTAAGTAAGTGATTTGGAGTGAAAATGCATAACTTCTCTAAATCAAGCAACCACCATGAAATTAATGTTAAATCATGAGGTTTAAGCTAATTTTAATTGCATTTTAATTGATTTATAAGCCTCTTGAATTTAGTGATACTTTGAGTGGTTGTTTGGTTTATTATAGGTGAAGAAAAGAAGAGAAAAGGAAAAGCGTGGCCTAAAAAGTGTAGCAAAAGAAAGAAAAGCGTGGCCGAATCAAGATGAAGCGTGCCGCAACTAATGGGGGAAGCAACATTGCCCTCCACAAGGGCAGACTGCCCTCTAGGAGAGCAACATTAGGTGACCACTCCAAGGGCAGAGCACAAAATGTGCCTTGAAACCATGAAGAAGAGAACTCTGCCCTGCCCTTGTGGAGGGCAGAATCGGGCTCCATAAGGAAGAAAATCAAAGAGAAAAGGTCACCCATGCATACCACAAGGTTCGAACAAGGAACCATGAGGAAGCCAAGCTCTAAGACCCATTACCGTGCCAAGAAATCAAGAATTAATGAAGCGTGTTTGCTTCCTCCGTGGTTCGAACACGGGCGTGCAATATGGCAACTCTGCCCTGCCCTTGGCGCGGGCAGGGCAGCAATTGGACTGGCGCACCACACAAGAATTTCTGGCGCACCAACTTTGCTTCCTGGCGCACCAAATTATCGTCCTGGCAAGCATCTGACGCGCGCGTTCCTCCCCTGGCGCACCAAAGCCTTCCTGCCCTGCCCTTGGCGCGGGCAGGATCTCGTGTAGCGCACCAATTTTGATTTGCGCGCACCAATTTCCCCCTTGCCGCACGAACTTGGCGCACAACGCTTGTCCAGGGCCATTCAGCGCGCACCAAACTTCCTGCCTTGCCCTTGGCGCGGGCAGGGCAGCGTCCCACGCGCATCAACAAAATTTTGGCGCACCATGGCCGCACCAACTCGCACGTTGCCGCACCAAGCTCTTGCACCATGCATCAATTTTCTGCCCTGCCCTCCACAAGGGCAGGGCAGCCTCCTGGGAGTGATTTTTGGGCCAAAATTCAAATTAAAAATTATTTTGAATTCATTTCTTCACCAACTCAAAAGCCCATCCAAATCCCAAAATCCAAGAATAGAAAGTGTATAAATAGGAGATAGTTTGATGTAAGGAGGACCTTTTTAGCTACCTTGAACTTTTACTTTGAGCTTTGAATTTTTATTTTGGAGTTTTGGCACTTGTTCTTGGTGACTGAACCGAGAATTCTGAGAATTGGGGAGGGAATTGATCTCTCTTCTCCCTCGTTCTTGCCTTAGCAATATTAATCTTCTGTTTTCTGAGTTTTGGGTGTGTGAAATTGGGGAAATTCTGTCCCAATTCCCATTCAAACTCTTTTCACTTTGTTTTCTGCATAATTCAATTCCAATTCTGTTCTTCTATTGCTTCTCCTTTAATTTTCTGTCACTTGCTTAGATAATTCAGATCTGGGAAGGAAATTGGGTTTTAGGCTCTGCTACCTAAGCCCTTGGGTCCTGAGATCACTACTCATTTTGGGTTCTTCTGTGAACCTTTACTGCACTTTATTTTCTTCCTGTTTGAAGGCTATTTGCTTCTGATTTAAATTCTGCTAAATCAATAGCTGCAATTTACTTAGATCTTGCAATCCCTTTCCTCAATTCCCTTTTATATTCAATCCATTTATCTTTCTTGCCATTTAAGTTACTGCACTTTAAGTTTCTTGCACTTTAAGTTTCAGTCATTTACTTTCTTGCTCTTTAAGATTCTGCAAATTTACAATTCTGTTCTTTAATTTTCTGCATTTTTCCCTTCCCCCTTTACATTTACTGTCATTTACTTCCTGTTAAACACAAATCACTCACTCAAAACTTGATTCGCTTGACTAAATCAACCACTAAACTAAAATTGCTCAATCCTTCAATCCCTGTGGGATCGACCTCACTCATGTGAGTTATTATTACTTGATGCGACCCGGTACACTTGCCGGTGAGTTTTGTGTTGGATCGTTTTCCACACATCAAGCCTTCACCAACCGATCCTCCATGTGATCCCATCACCACCGCCTTCTGAACCTCCTCAATCCCAACAGAAAACACAGATAGTATACAATGCAAGTAAAACACATGTATTGACATATAAGGCAATTAATTCAATTAGCAATTAGGCATGTTATACAAATAGGCAAGCCATTATAAGTAGACAAAGCATACAAACAGATAAAAAATGCATATGATGAATGCCTGCCCTACTAGCTGTGATATCACATTGTCAGTTCAACTGCCAACTCGACACATCTCCATGGAGACGTTGCCCTTCGGAATTCTCATATGGGAACCCCCGAGATATAGTGCTCAGATCACTGTCCAGGTACCGGCGCCAGCACGCTCTATAGTTTCGAAGGGATGCGAGCGGAATACTCTTGCCACAGACCTCACATCTCAATACAAGCGGGATTAACCACCGTCCTTACGTCGCCGCCGCTACCTCGAGAGGTGGGATTAACCACCGTTCCTGCCAGGAGCATAGCGTCTCAATCTCAGCAAAAATATTATTTCAGTGGTTTTCAAATAGCATTTTCAGTATACAGAGATCCATTATCTCAATCCGAGTTCCCAACTCATCTCAACCAATGTCCTTTCACAATTCAGTTTCCGAACATCAAAAAATGTAATTTCTCATCTCATATATCCATCACCCTTCATATGACATTGGTGCACGAAATTGTGATCACTACAACTTCGCACAACTAACCAGCAAGTGCACTGGGTCGTCCAAGTAATAAACCTTACGCGAGTAAGGGTCGATCCCACGGAGATTGTTGGTATGAAGCAAGCTATGGTCACCTTGTAAATCTTAGTCAGGCAGACTCAAATGGGTATAGATGATGAATAAAACATAAAGATAAAGATAGAGATACTTATGTAATTCATTGGTGAGAGCTTCAGATAAGCGTATGAAGATGTTGTCCCTTCCGTCTTTCTGCTTTCCTACTGTCTTCATCCAATCCTTCTTACTCCTTTCCATGGCAAGCTTATGCAAGGGTTTCACCGTTGTCAGTGGCTACCTCCCATCCTCTCAGTGGAAATGTTCAACGCACCCTGTCACGGCACGGCTATCCATCTGTCGGTTCTCGATCAGGCCGGAATAGAATCCATTGATTCTTTTGCGTCTGTCACTAACGCCCCGCCTTCAGGAGTTTGAAGCACGTCACAGTCATTCAATCATTGAATCCTACTCAGAATACCACAGACAAGGTTAGACCTTCCGGATTCTCTTGAATGCCGCCATCAGTTCTTGCCTATACCACGAAGACTCTGATCTCACGGAATGGCTGGCTCGTTTGTCAGGCGAGCGCTCGGTTGTCAGGCGATCAACCATGCATCGTGTTATCAGGAATCCAAGAGATAAACATTAGTGCCTCGTTTGCTTGTAGAACAGAAGTGGTTGTCAGTCACTTTGTTCATAGGTGAGAATGATGATGAGTGTCACATAATCATCACATTCATCATGTTCTTGGGTGCAAATGAATATCTTAGAACAAGAACAAGCGGAATTGAATAGAAGAACAATAGTAATTGCATTAACACTCGAGGTACAGCAGAGCTCCACACCTTAATCTATGGTGTGTAGAAACTCCACCGTTGAAAATACATAAGAACAAGGTCTAGGCATGGCCGTGAGGCTAGCCTCCCAAAGTGATCAAAAGATCTAAAGATCAAAAGATTCCAAAGATCAGAAGATTGAAAGATAAAAATACAATAGTAAAAGGTCCTATATATAGAGAACTAGTAGCCTAGGGTGTACAGAGATGAGTAAATGACATAAAAATCCACTTCCGGGCCCACTTGGTGTGTGCTTGGGCTGAGCAATGAAGCATTTTCGTGTAGAAACTCTTCTTGGAGTTAAACGCCAGCTTTTATGCCAGTTTGGGCGTTTAACTCCCATTTAGGTGCCAGTTCCGGCGTTTAACGCTGGGAAATCTGAAGGTGATTTTGAACGCCGGTTTGGGCCATCAAATCTTGGGCAAAGTATGGACTATCATATATTGCTGGAAAGCCCAGGATGTCTACTTTCCAACGCCGTTGAGAGCGCGCCAATTGGGCTTCTGTAGCTCTAGAAAATCAACTTCGAGTGCAGAGAGGTCAGAATCCAACAGCATCTGCAGTCCTTTTCAGTCTCTGGATCAGATTTTTGCTCAGGTCCCTCAATTTCAGCCAGAAAATATCTGAAATCACAGAAAAACACACAAACTCATAGTAAAGTCCAGAAAAGTGAATTTTAACTAAAAACTAATAAAAATATACTAAAAACTCAACTCAAACTACTAAAAACATACTAAAAACAATGCCAAAAAGCGTATAAATTATCCGCTCATCACAACACCAAACTTAAATTGTTTCTTGTCCCCAAGCAACTGAAAATCAAATAAGATAAAAAGAAGAGAATATACTACAGACTCCAAATTATCAATGAAACTTAGCTCCAAATTAGATGAGCGGGACCAGTAGCTTTTTGCCTCCGAACAGTTTTGGCATCTCACTTTATCCTTTGAAATTCAAAATGATTGGCTTCTTTAGGAACTCAGAATCCAGATAGTGTTATTGATTCTCCTAGTTAAGTATGATGATTCTTGAACACAGCTACTTATTGAGTCTTGGCCGTGGCCCAAAGCACTCTGTCTTCCAGTATTACCACCGGATACATACATGCCACAGACACATAATTGGGTGAACCTTTTCAGATTGTGACTCAGCTTTGCTAAAGTCCCCAATTAGAGGTGTCCAGGGTTCTTAAGCACACTCTTTTTGCCTTGGATCACAACTTTATTTCTTTCTTTTTCTTTTCTTTTTTTTTTCGTCTCTTTTCTCCTTTTTTTTGTATTCACTGCTTTTTCTTGCTTCAAGAATCATTTTTATGATTTTTCAGATCCTCAGTAACATGTCTCCTTTTTCATCATTCTTTCAAGAGCCAACAATTTTAACATTCATGAACAACAAACTCAAAAGACATATGCACTGTTCAAGCATACATTCAGAAAACAAAAAGTATTGTCACCACATCAAACTAATTAAGCTAGTTTTAAAGATGAATTCGAAATCCCGTACTTCTTGTTCTTTTGTAATAAAAACAGTTTTCATTTAAGAAAGGTGATGGATTCATAGGACATTCATAACTTTAAGGCATAGATACTAAGACACTAATGATCACAAGACACAAACATGGATAAACATAAGCACTAAAATTCGAAAAACAGAAAAATAAAGAGCAAGGAAATTAAAGAACGGGTCCACCTCAGTGATGGCGGCTTGTTCTTCCTCTTGAAGGTCTTATGGAGTGCTTGAGCTCCTCAATGTCTCTTCCTTGTCTTTGTTGCTCCTCTCTCATGATTCTTTGATCTTCTCTAATTTCATGGAGGAGGATGGAATGTTCTTGGTGCTCCACCCTTAGTTGTTTCATGTTGGAACTCAATTCTCCTAGGGAGGTGTTCAGTTGCTCCCAATAGTCTTGTGGAAAAAAGTGTATCCCTTGAGGCATCTCAGGGGTCTCATGATGAGAGGGGTCTCTTGTTTGCTACATCCTTTTCTTAGTGATGGGCTTATCCTCATCAATGGGGGTGTCTCCTTCTATGTCAACTCCAACTGAATAACAGAGGTGACAAATGAGGTGAGGAAAGGCTAACCTTGCCAAGGTGGAGGACTTGTCCGCCACCTTATAGAGTTCTTGGGCTATAACCTCATGAACTTCCACTTCTTCTCCAATCATGATGTTATGAATCATGATGGCCCGGTCTAGAGTAACTTCGGACCGGTTACTAGTGGGAATGATTGAGCGTTGAATAAACTCCAACCATCCTCTAGCCACGGGCTTGAGGTCATGCCTTCTTAATTGAACCGGCTTCCCTCTTGAATCTCTCTTCCATTGGGCGCCCTCTTCACAAATGTCAGTGAGGACTTGGTCCAACCTTTGATCAAAGTTGACCCTTCTAGTGTAAGGATGTTCATCTCCTTGCATCATAGGCAAGTTGAATGCCAACCTTACATTTTTCAGACTAAAATCCAAGTATTTACCCCGAACCATAGTAAGCCAATTCTTTGGATCCGGGTTCACACTTTGATCATGGTTCTTGGTGATCCATGCATTGGCATAGAACTCTTGAACCATCAAGATTCTGACTTGTTGAATGGGGTTGGTGAGAACTTCCCAACCTCTTCTTCGGATCTCATGTCGGATCTCCGGATATTCACTCTTTTTGAGTGAAAAAGGGCCCTCGGGGATCACCTTCTTCAAGGCCACAACTTCATAGAAGTGGTCTTGATGCACCCTTGAGATGAATCTCTCCATCTCCCATGACTCGGAGGTGGAAGCTTTTGCCTTCCCTTTCCTCTTTCTAGAGGTTTCTCCGGCCTTGGATGCCATAAATGGTTATGGAAAAACAAAAAGCACTGCTTTTACCACACCAAACTTAAAAGGTTTGCTCGTCCTCGAGCAAAAGAAGGAAGAAGAGAGTAGAAGAAGAAGAAAATGGAGGAGATGGAGGAGGCTTATGTTTCGGCCAAAAAGGGGAAGAAGTAGTGTTTAGGGTGTGCGAAAATAAAGAAGTGAAGAAGGGTTTATATAGGGGTGAGGGGAGGGGTAGGGTTCGGCCATTATGGGTGGGTTTGGGAGGGAAAGTGGTTTTAATTTGAATGGTGAGGTAGGTGGGGTTTTATGAAGGATGGATGTGAGTGGTGAAGAGAAAGATGGGATTTGATAGGTGAAGGGTTTTTGGGGAAGAGGTATTGAGGTGATTGGTGAATGGGTGAAGAAGAGAGAGGGTGGTGGGGTTAGTGGGGATCCTGTGGGGTCCACAGATCCTGAGGTGTCAAGAAAAAGTCATCCCTGCACCAAATGGCATGAAAATTTACGTTTTTAGCCAATTCTGGCGTTAAACGCCGGGCTGGTGCCCATTTCTGGCGTTTAACGCCAGGTTCTTGCCGTTTCCTGGCGTTTAACGCCAGTCTGGTGCCCCTTTCTGGCTTTAAACGCCCAGAATGGTGCCAGACTGGGCGTTAAACGCCCATCTGCTAGCCTTACTGGCGTTTAAACGCCAGTAGGTTCTTCCTCCAGGGTGTGCTATTTTTCTTCCTGTTTTTCATTCTGTTTTTGCTTTTTCAATTGATTTTGTGACTTCTCATGATCATCAACCTACAAAATAAAATAAAATAACAAAGGAAAATATGTAAAATATGACATTGGGTTGCCTCCCAACAAGCGCTTCTTTAATGTCAGTAGCTTGACAGAGGGCTCTTATGGAGCCTCACAAATGCTCAGAGCAATGTTGGAACCTCCCAACACCAAACTTAGAGTTTGAATGTGGGGGTTCAACACCAAACTTAGAGTTTGACTGTGGGGGCTCTGTTTGACTCTGATTTGAGAGAAGCTCTTCATGCTTCTTCTCCATGGTGACAGAGGGATATCCTTGAGCCTTAAACACAAAGGATTCTTCATTCACTTGAATGATCAGTTCACCTCCATCAACATCAATCACAGCCTTTGCTATGGCTAGGAAGGGTCTGCCAAGGATGATAGATTCATCCATGCACTTCCCAGTCTCTAGGACTATAAAATCAGCAGGGATGTAATGGTCTTCAATCTTCACCAAAACATCCTCTACAAGTCCATAAGCTTGTTTCTTTGAATTGTCTGCCATCTCTAGTGAGATTCTTGCAGCTTGTACCTCAAAGATCCCTAGCTTCTCCATTACAGAGAGAGGCATGAGGTTTACACTTGACCCTAAGTCACACAAAGCCTTTTTGAAGGTCATGGTGCCTATGGTACAAGGTATTGAAAACTTCCCAGGATCTTGTCTCTTTTGAGGTAATTTCTGCCTAGACAAGTTATCCAGTTCTTTGGTGAGCAAAGGAGGTTCATCCTCCCAAGTCTCATTTCCAAATAACTTGTCATTTAGCTTCATGATTGCTCCAAGGTATTTAGCAACTTGCTCTTCAGTGACATACTCATCCTCTTCAGAGGAGGAATACTCATCAGAGCTCATGAAAGGCAGAAGTAAGTCCAATGGAATCTCTATGGTCTCATTTTGAGCCTCAAATTCCCATGGTTCCTCATTAGGGAACTCATTAGAGGTCAGTGCACGCCCATTGAGGTCTTCCTCAGTGGCGTTCACTTCCTCTCCCTCCTCTCCAAATTCGGCCATGTTGATGGCATTGCACTCTCCTTTTGGATTTTCTTCTGTATTGCTTGGGAGAGTACTTGGAGGGAGTTCAGTAACTTTCTTGCTCAGCTGTCCTACTTGTGCCTCCAAGTTCCTAATGGAGGACCTTGTTTCAGTCATGAAACTTTGAGTGGTTTTGATTAGATCAGAGACCATGGTTGCTAAGTCAGAGGGGTTCTGCTTAGAATTCTCTGTCTGTTGCTGAGAAGATGATGGAAAAGGCTTGCCATTGCTAAACCTGTTTCTTCCACCATTATTGTTGTTGAAACATTGTTGAGGTCTCTGTTGATCCTTCCATGAGAAATTTGGGTGATTTCTCCATGAAGAATTATAGGTGTTTCCATAGGGTTCTCCCAGGTAATTCACCTCTTCCATTGAAGGGTTCTCAGGATCATAAGCTTCTTCTTCAGATGAAGCATCCTTAGTACTGCTTGGTGCATTTTGCATTCCAGACAGACTTTGAGAAATCAAATTGACTTGTTGAGTCAATATCTTGTTCTGAGCCAGAATGGCATTCAGAGTATCAATCTCAAGAACTCCTTTCTTCTGACTTGTCCCATTGTTCACAGGATTCCTTTCAGAAGTGTACATGAATTGGTTATTTGCAACCATTTCAATTAGCTCTTGAGCTTCTGCAGGCGTCTTCTTCAGATGAAGAGATCCTCCAGCAGAGCTATCCAAAGACATCTTGGATAGTTCAGAGAGACCATCATAGAAAATACCTATGATGCTCCATTCAGAAAGCATGTCAGAAGGACATTTTCTGATCAATTGTTTGTATCTTTCCCAAGCTTCATACAGGGATTCTCCATCCTTCTGTCTGAAGGTTTGGACTTCCACTCTAAGCTTACTCAATTTTTGAGGTGGAAAGAACTTTGCCAAGAAGGCATTGACTAGCTTTTCCCATGAGTCCAGGCTTTCTTTAGGTTGTGAGTCCAATCATGTCCTAGCTCTGTCTCTTACAGCAAAAGGGAATAGCATAAGTCTGTAGACCTCAGGGTCAACCCCATTAGTCTTGACAGTGTCACAGATTTGCAAGAACTCAGCCAAAAACTGATGAGGATCTTCCAATGGAAGTCCGTGAAACTTGCAATTCTGTTGCATTAGAGAAACTAATTAAGGCTTAAGCTCAAAGTTGTTTGCTCCAATGGCAGGGATAGAGATGCTTCTCCCATAGAAATCGGGAGTAGGTGCAGTAAAGTCACCAAGCACCTTCCTTGCATTGTTGGCATTGTTGTTGTTTTCGGCTGCCATGTGTTCTTCTTCTTTGAAGATTTCTGTTAGGTCCTCTGCAGAGAGTTGTGCCTTAGCTTCTCTTAGCTTTCGCTTCAAGGTCCTTTCAGGTTCAGGGTCAGCTTCAACAAGAATGCCTTTGTCTTTGTTCCTGCTCATATGAAAGAGAAGAGAACAAGAAAATGTGGAATCCTCTATGTCACAGTATAGAGATTCCTTGAGGTGTCAGAGGAAAAGAAAAATAGAAGGAAGAAGGAGAAGAATTCGAACTTAGTCAGATAGAGTTCGAACTGTGCATTGAGGAGGAGTGGTACTCCATAAATAGAAGGATGTGAGAAGAGGGGAAGAGCTTTTTTCGAAAATTAAGTGAAAGAATTTGAAAACATTTTGAAAAACATTAATTAATTTTTCGAAAATAAGAGTGGGAAAGAAATCAAGTAATTTTTGAAAAAGATTTTGAAATTAGAAATCAAAAAGATTTGATTGAAAACTATTTTGAAAAAGATGAGGTTAAGAAGATATGATTGGTTTTTTAAAAAAAAATATGTGATTGAGAAGATATGATTTGAAAACAATTTTAAAAAGATTTAATTTTAAAAATTAATAACTTGGCTATCAAGAAAAGATATGATTCAAACATTAAACCTTTCTCAACAGAAAAGGCAACATACTTGAAGTGTTGAATCAAATCATTAATTGATAGCAAGTATCTTTGAAAAAGGAAAGAAATTGATTTTGAAAACATTTGATTGAAAAGATATGATTTGAAAAAGATTTGATTTTGAAAAACTTTGAAAACTTGAAAAAAAATTTGATTTGAAAACAAAATCCTCCCCCTTGTGCCATCCTGGCGTTAAACGCCCAGAATGGTGCACATTCTGGCGTTTAACGCCCAGTGTACTACCTTTTTGGGCGTTAAACGCCCAACCAGGCACCCTGGCTGGCGTTTAAACGCCAGTCTGTCCTTCTTCACTGGGCGTTTTGAACGCCCAGCTTTTTCTGTGTAATTTCTCTGCTGCATGTTTTGAATCTTCAGTTCCCTGTACTATTGACTTGAAAATAGAACCAAGATCAAATAAACAATGCATGCAAGACACCAAACTTAAATTTAGACACTAGACTCAAACAAGAAACACAAAATATTTTTGGTTTTTATGATTTTGAAATTTTTTTTTTGATTTTTCGAAAATTATATGGAATAGAAAATAAAGGTTTCAGAATTCTTAATTTGGATTCCAGGAATCATTGCAATGCTAGTCTAAGACTCCGGTCCAGGAATTAGACATGGCTTCACAGCCAGCCAAGCTTTCAAAGAAAGCTTCGGTCCAAAACACTATACATGGCCAATGGCCAGCCAAGCCTTAGCAGATCATTGCTCCAACAGCAAGATTGATAGAAATCAATAAGCTCTTGTAATGATAAGTTGAAACCTCGGTCCAATAAGATTAGACATGGCTTCACAGCCAGCCAGACTTCAACAGATCATCATGAAACTCTAGAACTCATTCTTAAGAACTCTGAAAAAAAAATACCTAATCTAAGCAACAAGATGAACCGTCAGTTGTCCATACACGAAACAATCCCCGGCAACGGCGCCAAAAACTTGGTGCACGAAATTGTGATCACTACAACTTCACACAACTAACCAGCAAGTGCACTGGGTCGTCCAAGTAATAAACCTTACGCGAGTAAGGGTCGATCCCACGGAGATTGTTGGTATGAAGCAATCTATGGTCACCTTGTAAATCTTAGTCAGGCAGACTCAAATGGGTATAGATGATGAATAAAACATAAAGATAAAGATAGAGATACTTATGTAATTCATTGGTGAGAGCTTCAGATAAGCGTATGAAGATGCTGTCCCTTCCGTCTCTCTGCTTTCCTACTGTCTTCATCCAATCCTTCTTACTCCTTTCCATGGCAAGCTTATGCAAGGGTTTCACCGTTGTCAGTGGCTACCTCCCATCCTCTCAGTGGAAATGTTCAACGCACCCTGTCACGGCACGGCTATCCATCTGTCGGTTCTCGATCAGGCCGGAATAGAATCCATTGATTCTTTTGCGTCTGTCACTAACGCCCGCCTTCAGGAGTTTGAAGCACGTCACAGTCATTCAATCATTGAATCCTACTCAGAATACCACAGACAAGGTTAGACCTTCCGGATTCTCTTGAATGCCGCCATCAGTTCTTGCCTATACCACGAAGACTCTGATCTCACGGAATGGCTGGCTCGTTTGTCAGGCGAGCGCTCGGTTGTCAGGCGATCAACCATGCATCGTGTTATCAGGAATCCAAGAGATAAACATTAGAGCCTCGTTTGCTTGTAGAACAGAAGTGGTTGTCAGTCACTTTGTTCATAGGTGAGAATGATGATGAGTGTCACATAATCATCACATTCATCATGTTCTTGGGTGCAAATGAATATCTTAGAACAAGAACAAGCGGAATTGAATAGAAGAACAATAGTAATTGCATTAACACTCGAGGTACAGCAGAGCTCCACACCTTAATCTATGGTGTGTAGAAACTCCACCGTTGAAAATACATAAGAACAAGGTCTAGGCATGGCCGTGAGGCTAGCCTCCCAAAGTGATCAAAAGATCTAAAGATCAAAAGATTCCAAAGATCAGAAGATTGAAAGATAAAAATACAATAGTAAAAGGTCCTATATATAGAGAACTAGTAGCCTAGGGTGTACAGAGATGAGTAAATGACATAAAAATCCACTTCCAGGCCCACTTGGTGTGTGCTTGGGCTGAGCAATGAAGCATTTTCGTGTAGAGACTCTTCTTGGAGTTAAACGCCAGCTTTTATGCCAGTTTGGGCGTTTAACTTCCATTTAGGTGCCAGTTCCGGCGTTTAACGCTGGAAAATCTGAAGGTGACTTTGAACGCCGGTTTGGGCCATCAAATCTTGGGCAAAGTATGGACTATCATATATTGCTGGAAAGCCCAGGATGTCTACTTTCCAACGCCATTGAGAGCGCGCCAATTGGGCTTCTGTAGCTCCAGAAAATCCACTTCGAGTGTAGGGAGGTCAGAATCCAACAGCATCTGCAGTCCTTTTCAGTCTCTGGATCAGATTTTTGCTCAGGTCCCTCAATTTCAGCCAGAAAATATCTGAAATCACAGAAAAACACAAAAACTCATAGTAAAGTCCAGAAAAGTGAATTTTAACTAAAAACTAATAAAAATATACTAAAAACTCAACTCAAACTACTAAAAACATACTAAAAACAATGCCAAAAAGCGTATAAATTATCCGCTCATCAGACATCAAACCATCCTCAGTCCGTGGTGCAGGAAATTGCAATCACACTTTTGCAATCCGCACAACTAACCAGCAAGTGCACTGGATTGTCCAAGTAATACCTTACGTGAGTAAGGGTCGAATCCCACGAAGATTGTTGGTTTGAAGCAAGCTATGGTTATCTTATTAATCTTAGTCAGGATACCAATAGGATTCTTTAGCCTTGATTGTAAAAGATAAAAGAGCATGAAATAAATACTTATTATGCAGTAATGGAGAATATGTTGGAGTTTTGGAGATGCTTTGTCCTCTGAATTTCAGCTTTTCTCTTGTCCTCCTCTTTACACATGCAAGGCTCCTTCCATGGCAAGCTGTATGTAGGGTGTCACCGTTGTCAATGGCTACTTCCCATCCTCTCAGTGAAAATGGTCCAAATGCTCTGTCACAGCACGGCTAATCATCTGTTGGTTCTCGATCATGTCAGAATAAGATCCATTGATCCTTTTGCGTCTGTCACTACGCACAACACTCGCGAGTTTGAAGTTCATCACAGTCATCCAATCCCAGAATCCTACTCGGAATACCACAGATAAGGTTTAGACTTTCCGGATCCTCATGAATGCCGCCAACAATTCTAGCTTATACCACGAAGATTCTGATTAAGGAATCTAAGAGATACTCATTCAATCTAATGTAGAACGGAGGTGGTTGTCAGGCACACGTTCATGGATTGAGGAAGGTGATGAGTGTCACAGATCATCACCTTCTTCATAATGAAGCACGAATGAACATCTTAGACAGGAACAAGCATGTTTGAATGGAAAACAGAAATAATTGTATTAATTCATCGAGACGCTGCAGAGCTCCTCACCCCCAAAAATGGAGTTTAGAGACTCATGCCGTCAAAGAGTATATAATTCATATCTAAAATGTCATGAGATGCAAAATAAATCTCTAAAAGTTGTTTAAATACTAAACTAGTAACCTAGGTTTACAAAAATGAGTAAACTAGGATGGATAGTGTAGAAATCCACTTCTGGGGTCCACTTGGTGTGTGCTGGGGCTGAGACTTAAGCTTCTCATGTGCCTTGGCTATTTCTGGAGTTGAACGCCAGGTTGTAACCTGTTTCTGGCGTTGAACTCCAACTTGCAACCTGTTTCTGGCACTGAACGCCAAACTGCAACATGGAACTGGCGTTGAACGCCAGTTTACGTCATCTATCTTCACGCAAAGTATAGATTATTATATATTGCTAGAAAGCCCTGGATGTCTACTTTCCAACCCAATTGAGAGCGCGCCAATGGATTCTTGTAGCTCCAAAAAATCCATTCCGAGTGCAGGGAGGTCAGAATCCAATAGCATTCGCAGTCCTTTTTCAGCCTGAATAAGATTTTTGCTCAACTCCCTCAATTTCAGCCAGAAAATACCTGAAATTATAGAAAAACACACAAACTCATAGTAAAGTCCAGAAATATGAATTTTGCCTAAAAACTAATAAAATTATACTAAAAACTAACTAAAACATACTAAATTCTACATGAAATTACCCCTAAAAAGCGTATAAAATATCCGCTCATCACAACACCAAACTTAAACTGTTGCTTGTCCCCAAGCAACTAGATAAATAAAATATGATAAAAAGAAATCAAGAAGCAATAATATCTCAGAGTTTTAAGTGAAGCTCAGATTCTAATTAGATGAGCGGGACTAGTAGCTTTTTGCTTCCGAACAGTTTTGGCATCTCACTTTATCCTTTGAAATTCAGAATGATTGGCATCCATAGGAACTCAGAATTCAGATAGTATTATTGATTCTCCTAGTTTAGTATGTTGATTCTTGAACACAGCTACTTTATGAGTCTTGGCCGTGGCCCTAAGCACTTTGTTTTCCAATATTACCACCGGATACATAAATGCCACAGACACATAACTGGGTGAACCTTTTCAGATTGTGACTTAGCTTTGCTAGAGTCCCTAATTAGAGGTGTCCAGAGTTCTTAAGCACACTCTTTTACTTTGGATCATGACTTTAACCACTCAATCTCAAACTTTTCACTTGGACCTGCATGCCACAAGCACATGGTTAGGGACAGCTTGATTTTAGCCGCTTAGGCTTGGATTTATTTCCTTGGGCCCTCCTATCCATTGATGCTCAAAGCCTTGGATCCTTTTCACCCTTGCCTTTTGGTTTAAAGGGCTATTGGCTTTTTCTACCTCTTTTGCTTTTTTTCGCAAGCTTTTTTTTTCACTGCTTTTTCTTGCTTCAAGAATCAATTTCATGATTTTTTAGATCATCAATAATATTTCTCTTGTTCATCATTCTTTCAAGAGCCAACAATTTTAACATTCATGAAATTTAACATAAAAAATATGGACTGTTCAAACATTCATTCAGAAGACAAAAAGTATTGCCACCACATCTAAGTAATTAGAATTTTTCTTATTAAGAACTCAAACAAAATATTTCCTCTTTATTCTAAAAATCTATTATTTTATTCATGTTTAATGATGATGAGAAAAATAAATTATAGCTTAATTGAAAATAAAATCAAAATAGATATACTAATTACTACTACTCCTATATAACTTCTAAGGTAAATTCCTATAAGAACAACTATCACAAAATTAAAGCTAAGATTAGGACTCAACAACCTTTATTTTGAGAACTGGGTGTTCCTCTAGTCTGTGGGGTGCTTGGTCCTTCAAGAGATAGTTTTTTACGCTTCAGTTCCTTTAAGTCACACCTTTGCTCTTCTTGTTCCCCAAGCAATTTACAAAGCATGCTATTTTGATTATTCTGTTCTTCCTTTATTTGGTCCATAGCTTCTTGCAACTTGGTAACAGATGCTTCAAGATGCTCCCAGTATTCAAATTGAGGGATTTCCGGGAGGAATTCCTGTGCTCTCCTCTTGATGGGGTCATCCTGCACTTGTTGTTTTTCCATTGATATTTTGGTGATTGGTCGCTCAACTGAGATATAGCTCAACTGAGATATACTCAGTTATTCCCAACTTCACTCTAACATCTTTGCAGAGCATAGAAATTAAGCTTGGATAAGCCAATTTGGCATCTTTGGAGTTCTTGTTTGCGATTATGTAAAGTTCACATGAAATCAGTTAATGAACTTCCACTTCTCTTCCCAACATAATGCAATGGATCATCACTGCTCTTTTAACTGTGACTTCAGAACGGTTGCTAGTGGGCAATATAGAGTGCCCAATGAAGTCCAGCCAGCCTCTGGCGACTGGTTTGAGATCTTCTCTCTTGAGTTGATTTGGGACGCCCTTGGTGCTGGTGGTCTACCTGGCTCTAGGGATGCATATATCCTCTAAAATCTTGTCCAGGTCCTTATTTGTTCTCATCATTCTCCTATTAAAGGAGTCTGGGTCATCTTTCAGCTGAGGTAGCTTAAAGATTTCCCTGATTTTGTCAAGGTGAATGTGAACAATCTTTCCTCTGACCAAGGTCCAATAGTCATAGAGGGCAGTTCCAGATATTCTCTGCCTGTCTGTTTGCCACAGATTAGCGTAGAATTCCTGAACCATGTTTCTTCCCACCTTTGTTTCAGGATTAGCTAGGACTTCCCAGTTCCTGTTTCGAATTTGCTCTTGAATCTCCGGATATTCGTCTTCTTTCAGATCGAATCTAACTTCCGGGATCACTGACCTTAGACCCATTATTTTGTAGTAATGGTCTGAATGTTCTTTGGTTAAGAACTTCCCTTGATTCCAAAGCGGTTTTGGAATACTCTCTTTCTTGCCTCTTGGAGTGGGTTGTTTTCCTTTAGAAGCCATGATCTTAGTGAATATGATTTAGTGATCACGGATAAACACACCAAACTTAGAGGTTTGCTTGTCCTCAAGCAAAAGAAAGGAAAGAAGAGGGATAGAAGGAGAGCTAGTATCGAATGGTGGATGAGAGGAGGGAGGCCAAATGTGGATTTAAAGGGAGGGGGTGGGTTTTCGAAAATTTTAAAGGAAGATAAGATAGAAGATATGATTTATAAAAGATAAATATGATAAGAAAAATATATAATTTAAAATTAAAAAGTTGTGAATGATATTTGAAAAAGATAGATCTGAATTTCTATTTTGAAAAAGATTTTAAAAGATAATTGAGTTTTTTAAAAAAAATTTGAAAAAGAGTTGGATTGGATTTGAAAAGGATTTGTGTTTATGAATTAAGATACATTTGATATTTTTGAAAAAGGGATTTTAGAAATTAGGATTAAAATTTTTGGAATTGAAGGATGCAAGTTTGTAACATGTTTATGCAAGAAATCATGAATTGGAATATAAAAATTTTGAAAAATGTGAATTAAAAACGAAATTACCTCCTCCTCACAATCCTGGCGTTAAACGCCCAAACGCTGCATGTTTTGGGCGTTTAACGCCCATGTGTAGCTTCTTCTGGGCGTTCAACGCCCAAATGTTGCTTTTAGCTGGCGTTGAACGCCGGAACTCCCTTATCACTGGGCCTTTTTCTGAATGCCCAGGACGCTGTAAATCTGGCGTTGAACGCCCAGAAGGTGCTTCTTTCTGGTGTTTAACGCCCAGAAGGTGCTTCTTTCTGGCGTTGAACGCCCAGTAGATGCTTCTTTTGGGCGTTTAACGCCCAAAATAGCTCTTACTGGCTTTTTCGCACCAGTGAGCTTCTTTTTGCTGTTGTTATCCTCAGAATCCTTTTGTAACTCTGTGAACTTAAGCAATTGCTATTTTACCTTGAAGATAATTGACATATTCCTGTAAAAATCAATTAATTAACAAATAAATTTTGTAATTGGCTGGGTTGCTTTCCAACAAGCGCTTCTTTATTGTCTTTAGCTGGACTATTACTGAGCTTTAATCAAGTCTCAGTTTTGAGCATTCTTGCTCAAAATTGCCTTCAAGATAATATGTGACTCTCTGTCCATTAATAATGAACTTTTTATTAGAATCATTATCTTGAAGCTCCACGTATCTATATGGTGACACACTTGTAATCACATATCGACCTCTCCACCGGGACTTCAATTTTTCGGGGAATAATCTGAGCCTAGAATTAAACAGCAGAACTTTCTTCCCTGGCTCAAAGACTCTGGATGACAGCTTTTTGTCATGCCATCATTTTGCTTTCTCTTTGTAAATTTTTTCATTTTCGAAAGCATTGAGTCTAAATTCCTTTAGCTCATTTAACTGGAGCAATCGTTTTTCTCCAACTAACTTGGCATCAAGGTTTAGGAATCTGGTTGCCCAGTAGGCCTTATGTTCTAGTTCCACTGGCAAGTGACAGGCTTTTCCATACACGAGCTGGTATGGAGAAGTTCCTATAGGAGTCTTGAATGCTATTCTGTATGGCCATAGAGCATCATCCAAGCTTCTTGCCCAATCCCTTCTATGGTTAATCACAGTTCGTTCCAGGATTCTTTTAAGTTCTCTATTAGAGACTTCAGCTTGCCCATTTGTCTGTGGATGATATGGAGTGGCCACCCTGTGGCTAACTCCATATCGAACCAAAGCAGAGTAAAGCTGCTTATTGCAGAAATGAGTGCCTCCATCACTGATTAGTACTCTAGGGATACCAAATCTGCTGAAGATGTGTTTTTGGAGGAATTTTAGCACTGTCTTAGTATCATTAGTGGGTGTTGCAATAACTTCCACCCATTTGGATACATAATCCACTGCCACCAGAATATAAGTGTTTGAGTATGATGGTGGGAAAGGCCCTATGAAGTCAATACCCCATACATCAAACAACTCAATCTCCAAGATCCCTTGTTGAGGCATGGTATAACTGTGAGGCAGATTGCCAGATATTTGGCAACTGTCACAATTAAGTACAAACACTCGAGAGTCTTTATAAAGAATAAGCCAGTAGAAGCCACATTGGAGGACTCTTGTGGCTGTTCGCTCACTTCCAAAATGTCCTCCATACTGTGATCCATGGCAGTGCCAGAGGATCTTCTGTGCTTCTTCTTTAGGCACACATCTACAAATTACTCCGTCTACACATCTCTTGAAGAGATATGGTTCATCCTAAAGATAGTACTTTGCATCCGTGATCAACTTCTTTGATTGCTGCCTACTGTATTCTTTGGGTATGAACCTCACTGCCTTGTAGTTTGCAAT
The DNA here is from genome assembly GCF_014773155.1 of Arachis stenosperma. Lineage (NCBI taxonomy): Eukaryota > Viridiplantae > Streptophyta > Magnoliopsida > Fabales > Fabaceae > Arachis > Arachis stenosperma. The sequence continues at coordinate 53,296,388 of NC_080381.1, read as the reverse complement.
GTCTGCAAACCATGGCACTTCCTGGATGGCAAAGAGTTGCTCATCCGGAAAGTTCTCAAAGATCTCAGTAAGAGGGAGGGACGCCCCTTTTACTGGTTCTATTCGGGACAGGTGATTGATAAACCACTATTTTATGGTTTATATTGTGTATAATTATGTGGTTTTATCATGATCCTTACCCACTTATTCATTAATTTAGCATGCATTTATATTTCCTTCCTGGAATTATTACATGGTTGAAAACTGCTTCCTAGAGACTTTTTATTATGCATTTTAGTTCTCCTTTATCCCATTCGATGCTGTGATCTGTGTGTTAAGTGTTTCAGGCTCTATAGGGCATGGATGAGTTGGAGATTGGAAGGGAAGCTAGCAAAAATGGAAGGAACACAAGAAATTGAGGAGACAACCAGTGAGAAGTGACGCGGCCGCATGGCTCACGCGTTCGCGCGGAAGAGGAGAAATCGCGGTGACGCGGCCTCATGGCTAACGCGACCGCGCGGAAAGGAAAAGCACAAGTGACGCGGAGGCGTGGACAATGCGAACGCGTGGCACGGAAATACGCGAATGACGCGTTTGCGTGGACGACGCGATCGCGTGACATGCGCGATCTGCATAATCTACAAATTTTGCTGGAGGCGATTTTGGGCCCTGTTTTGACCCAGTTCTCGGCCCAGAACAGCAGACTATAGCTAGAGAACATGCAGAAACGAGAGACAACATTCATTCTACACAGTTTTGAGTTTTTAGATCTAGTTTTACTCCTCCTCTAGGTTTTCTCTCTACACAATTGATACTCTTAGGATATTATTTTTCTACTACTTTTGCATTGGGATATTGAGAAGAGTCATTACGTCATCAAGACTTCGTCATTCTAGTTCGTTTTCTTTACTTGGCTTTACTCTTCCATATCCTTTGCTTCGTTAATTTTACCATTGGAATATTATTAGGATTTATTCAATATAAGGACTATTCTTATTTTAATTGGATTTTTTTTATTTCTATTTACAATGTCTCTCTTTAATTTCTTCTCATATGTTATGAATTTTGCATTCACAATGAGCAAGTAGTTCCCTAACTTGATGGGGAGTTGATTGAAAGAAACCAACTGAGTTGGAAGACTTGAAAGAAAGATTGTAATTGGGTTTACTATTGGATTGCCTTCTAGTCACTAACACCAATCCCTTTTAATTAAGTGGGTTGCAATTTGTGAACAGACGTAGCATTCCAACTTGTTTGACTTTCCTTTTCCTAGTAAAGGGTAACAAAACAGAATAACTTTTAATTATCAATTAATCTTGAGAGTATTCCAACTATAATAGGGATTCCAACTAATCAACTCCCAGTTAAGGCTTTTATTTACATTGTTCAAATTCATCAATTTAATTTCCTGTTATTCAACTCAAACCTTTTTGAAAACATCTGATTAATAAAATAGCACACCTTTCTGCAACTCGTTGGGAGACGACCTGGGATTCATACTCCCAGTATTTAAAATTTGAATTTCTGTGACATATTTCTAAATTGATAAGTGGATTTCCGGTGAGTTAAGAACTATACTTGCAACGTACACATTTTAATAATTTTTAATTCACCAATTTTCGCTGCATCAATTTTTGGCGCCGTTGCCGGGGAGTTGCAACAGTGTGTTAATTTATTGATTGGTATTTATTTCTATTGAAATTTTTTTTCTTTTCATTCTATCACTATGAACTGCACGTTTCTTTCGTTAAATGACGCGTTCGCTTCTTGATCCAAGCTTGCCAGCATTTGACCCTGAAATTGAAAGAACTCTTTCGCATATAAGGCGAGCTAGGCGTAGGCGACTCCTCTTTGAGGACGAACCTAAACCGTCATTTAAGGAAGAAACAACCCCCCTTTCTACTGATCCAGTTCATTTACGTGTAGGTGACATGGCAGCACCCTGAAGAGTCACCATCCAGGAGGAAGGAGCCCCTGATTTTACGCTCCAACCATTCCAGGCGCACCACCCAGTAGTAGCTGTAGATTTTGAAATAAAATCTTCACTACTCAACTTGATGCCCAAATTTCATGGCTTACCTCAAGCATCTCAGGGATTTCCAGACCGCTTGCTCTACTGTTAAGCGTGATGGAGCTGATGAAATCTCTATTCTATTAAAAGCCTTCCCGTTTTCTTTGGAAGGAAAAGCAAGAGAGTGGTACTACACTCAGCCCAGAGAAACTATTTCCAACTGGGATACACTTAGGAGAGAATTTCTAGATAAATTTTTTCCAGCTGAAGTTGCTGATAAGCTAAGGAAGGACATGTTTATGATCGTCCAGGACAAATCTGAGACCCTCTATGAATACTTTGAATGCTTCAATACACTTCAAAATGCATGTCCCCATCATATGATTGATAAGATAGTCTTACTCGACTACTTTACACAGGGTCTGAGACCTCAAGATAGGACCACACTGGAAGGTGCTTGCAATGGTTCTATGAAAAAGCACAAGACTACGGACGAAGCATGGCAATTGATCAGAGACTTAGCTGACTCTACTAGGAATTATAGGCAGAGACAAAGTCGGTCAAGAGCTGTTGCGGAGGTATCCACTAATACAGAGACTACCGCTATAGCCCAGAATCTATGTGAAATTACTAACTTGCTGAAGCAGATGCAACTGAATCAACAACAACCTCAGCAAGTTCAGCCTTCTCCACCACAGCACAGCCAGCAGTTAGTCCCATAAAGAGTGTGCGGCATCTGTGCAGATTATAGTCACTATACCGATGAGTGTCCGCAGCTCCAACCAGAAGACAATACTGTAGCAGCCACTCACAACTTTTATGACCGCCCCAATCAAGGGTATAATCAAGGTGGCAACTATAACCAAGGATGGCAGGATAATTCCAACCAAGGCTGGAGAGACAATTCTAACCTGGGTTGGAGGGACAATTCTAACAGAGGAGGCAAAGATAACAATAGAAATCAGAGGTGGAATAACAATAACAATAGGCAGCAGAATTAACCTTACAGAGCACCTCATTTAAGACAACCTCAAGCCCCTCAGCAAACCTCTCAGACCACTAGCATCTCTTCATCTCCTAATGCTGACCTACTACAAGCCATTTGATGACAAGTCATCATATACCTATTTTTCTATGCTTTTTCATACAATAAATTGATGATTAGTGCTTAAATATTGCATTCTTTTGTGCTTAAATGATATATTTTCTTGATCTTTTAATTTTATAAATCTTGTAGGAAATAAGAAGAAAAAGAAGCAAAGAAGCACAAAAAAAGGAGAAAAAAAGAGCTTTGGGACACACTTTGAAGTTGGAGCACACTTTGGAGCCTTAGGCCACACTTTTAAAAGCGTGGCCCATGACCAAATTAAAGTAGAATAGGCAATCAGCGCACACTACCCTGCTCTTGCCAAGGGCAGGGCAATATCATGATGAAGCAAAGTGAAAATTTTCGCTAAGTTAAAATCTGGGCGCTCACAGCATGACCATGCCTCCTTCAAAGGGCTATAACTTGAGCTACAGGCGTCCGATTGATGTGCTTCCAGTTGCGTTGGAAAGCTGAAATTTAGAGCTTTCCAAAGATATATAGCAATCCATATTTGGCGCACAATTGAGGCATGAGTGAAAGGCATCTTTAAGGGCAAAAAATAAGCGAAAATAAACCAAAGTGCTTCCACCAAGGTTCGAAGCTGGAGCCTCACTCCAAAGCAAGAAGCGCTCATTTTTCTGCTCTGCCCTCTTGGAGAGCAGGGCAATGTCGTGCTCTTCTTGAAGAAAATCCAAGAAAAAATCAAACTCCAAGTGCCACCCATGGGTTTCGAACCAAGCACCTAAGGAGAGTGAGGAGTGCATCATGACACGGTCCAAGGAATTGAGCGCGCAAGACACACATGCAAGGCAACATTGCCCTGCCCTCCCCAAGGGCAGGGCAGCATCCTGATGCTTCCAAGCCTTGGCACGCAAATTGGATACCCACACAAAGTTTCCCTGCTCTGCCCTCCACAAGAGCAGGGCAGCCTCCTGGGAGCAACATATGGGCCAAAATCAACCAAAATTCAATTTAATTCAATTCCTCACCAAATTGAATCAAGGCCATCCAAGACCCATTCTCCCTCAAATCCAAAGCAAGCAAAGCCCACTCAACATGACTCAAAGTCACACAGAGAAGCAAGATTAGGATTTTTTTTTTGTGAATTTGTTTTTAATTTCAATTTCATTTTATTTTCATTTTGTAAAAAGCCTATATAAAGGCATCACTCTCATTTCAAAAGGGAAGCTCCATTAGAAAGAGGGCTTGCTCCATTAGGGAGTAGTAGTAGAGAGCTCTCTCTTTAGTCTTTCTCTTGTTTTGAAATTTTGGATTGAGGTTGGAGGAATTCTGTTCCAATCTTTGATCTGAAATCCATGCTTTGTTCTTCTGCATATTTCAAGGAATTTTGATTTAAATCAAGGCTCTCTTTATTGCTTCCATCTCTATTTCTTCTTCAATCTGTTTGCTGTTGAATCAAGGAAGGAATTGAGATCTAGACTTGTTTTCTAGTCTCTTTGATTCCCTGAGATCTTTATTTGTCTCTTTAAATTTCACAATTGAGCTTAATTACATTCTGTGTTGCTTCTTCAAGCAATTTTCCATTTCTGTTTAAATCTGCTGCACTTATTTCATCTTTTACTCCTCTGCTTGATTGCTCTTTACATTTTCTTGTTGAATTTTAAATTCCCTGCACCCAATCCCCTTTACATTTAATGCAATTTACATTTCGTGCAATTTAAGTTTCAGCTATTTTACTTTCTTGCACTTTAAGTTTTATGCAATTTTACTTTCTGCAACTTTAAATTTCCTGTCATTTATAATTCTGTTGGTCACTTTTCACTCAAATCATCAATGTTAGCTTGACTAAACTAATCACCCACTAAAGTTGCTTGATCCATCAATCCCTGTGGGGTCGACCTCACTCTAAGTGAGTTATTACTACTTGATGCGACCCGGTACACTTGCCGGTTGGATTTGTGTGTGGAAAATTCGTTTTCCGCAAAAACACCATCAAGTTTTTGGCGCCGTTACCGGGGATTGATTAGATCAACAATGATTAAGTGGGTGAGAAGTCTAGATCAAGCATTTTTTTGTTTTTGTTCTCTGTTTTAAATTGATAGCAAGGTGTTTGAGCTATTGCCTTACTAAGAAATTCTTTCTCGGTGACATGAATTTCAAATTTCATTGATGTTTACAAAATACAAATGGAGTTCAACTCATCTTATGGTCAAACAAAATTTTATGAGATATCACCCACCATCACCAATCTCTAATGGTGGTTGGGAATATCACCAAGAAAATAGAAATTCTAAGCACTCCAATCCATGGAGATTTGCTTCACAGACACAAGATGAGCAAGAAAACCATATGGGATATTTCCCTCCACCACAAAATGATGCAAGTCATAATTCTAATAGTGGCTGGGAAAGGAATTCTAATGCTCCATATGATATTCATCCAAAGATATCATCACTTGACCATGCTTTAACAAAAAGCCCCTTTCAAAACTTACCACTCACACAAACTTCCAATAGCCAAAGAATCTCAAAGCTTGAGTCCATGCTCAAAAGATTTGTGGAGGAGAAAGAGAAGTACCAAAAAGAACAAGAGACCTCCCTCAAAAATATGGAAGTGCAGTTAGGCCAATTGTCGAATGCATGGAAGGAGAAAATGGAAAAACAAAAACAAAAGGTCCCTGTGTCAAGTGAAATTGCAATGAAGGATGAGGGACATGAGCCAAAGATTTTATATTCACAAACGCTACTTGAGGTGACAAAGGAACATGAACATTCACAACCCTCACAAACTTCCCTTGAATCTGTGATCAAAAAATATGAAGAGGAGATGAAGAAATCTTGGGAAGAACAACAAACCTCCGCCATAAAAGAACTATTAAGTCAAATGTTGGGTGCAAAGAAAGGAGTGGAGGAGCAAGAAAGTGAGGAAGTCATTCCAGAAAATTTACACTCAAGTGAAGCAGAGAAGTACATAGAAGAAAAGCTCATGGAACCACCAATTCAAAAAGCTCTGGATGAATACGAAACTCCAATAATCACACAGCAACCAAGTCTTGAATCCAAAGAAGTGAAGGCAACTAGCAAGAACACCAATTCTGTCCCTAATCCAGCAAGCAAGATCAATCAAGCCATTTGCAAAAGAAAGCTTGCTGAGGAAAGGCCAAGACAAGGGACAGTAGCTGAATCTTCTCCCCCCTTAAGGTCATTCCTCTTAACAAACTGGAAGAAGAGGAAGAAAGTGAAGAACAACATGTCAAGCTAATGACACTAAAAGAGCACTCGTTGGGAGGTAACCCAACCGTAGGTAACATTTCTTTTCTGCTTTGTTTTCTTTCTATGCTTTGTTTAAATTCAATAAATTGGCATATGGTTACATTCTAAGTTTGGTGTTGCCCTGCAACAAATTGTCTTCAACTCCTTTGGATGATTGCATCAATTCTACATGAAAGTGTCACACTAAGATTCTAAGTTTGGTGTGCCACTTATTTTTCTATGCAACTCATCCAGCAACATCACTTGTCTGCATAATCATATTGCCTTTGCATTGTTATTTTTCTTTTGTTTTGATAGTTCGTTTGCATTCTCTTTGTTTTAGTCACCTCTTTATTTTTAAGTTTTCTTTTATCAACTGTTTTTGTTAATACATTACCAAGAGAGCTTTATTCATGACAGATTCTTGGCTTGGTGATTGTACTTAACATATAACAGTTTCATTTGCTTAGTATTCAAATAAATTGACATATGATTGCATTCTAAGTTTGGTGTTGCTATGCAATAAAAATTTGGTTCCCATATCTACTAGATACTTGCATCAGTTCCAAGTGAAAGTGTCACACTAAGTTTGGTGTGCCACTTATTTTTTATGCAATGTATTGTGCTCACCTTCTTATGTTTGCAATTAAAATGTCTCTGTCTCTGGTGCCTTGATTATTATCTTTCATTTTTCTTGCTTAAAACACATGTACTACTAATATTTCATTGTATAAGACATTCATGATCCATCTTAGCCCCATAGCCATTGTTCTAATTGTTGCTTGAGGATGAGCAAGCGTTCTGAGTTTGGCAAGGGAAAGAGGAAGAATAGAGGAAAAAGGACAACAATAATGAAGATGAACTACAAGGTTGTAGAGTTCCTTTTCTTCTCATTTGTTTCTAGCACTTAAATTGCATGATTGTCTTCATCTTTTCTGTTTACATGTGTGTATGAATAAAGCATAGCTTGAGTCTTGATTTGTAACATGTTGCTGTGGCATTATAACTACCAACTTGAATTCTGTAAGTTCAAAAGCAGTAAAGCATCATGATCATAAACAAACAAGGAATTAAGAAGAATTTAGCATGTGCATACAAGTATTGGAAAGCTAGTATGATTGATTGTTGCTCAATTGCATTGGATTTTATTTAATTGAAGTTTTTTATCTAGTACATCTTGTGAAATCTTTTGAAATCATGAAAACCTTGAAGAAGCAAATACAATTAAAGCAAGAAAAGAAAAAGGGAAAGAATGAGAAAGCTTAAGGCTCTGAGTACCAATGGCAATTTATTTGCTAAGTGCTTGTGGTGTTTATGTATCAAGCCAAATGCTTGAAAACTAAACACTTAGAAGTCAAGGCTAGGCTCAAGTGCAAAAGCAATCCCTCAAAGCTCAAGGCTCTGAGCATCAATGATTAGAGAGTCAAGAAAAGAAAAAAAATGAGCTTAATGAAGTCCTCTAATTAAATGCTTGTGGTGCTTATGTATCAAGTGGTAATACTTGAAAACAAAGCATTTAGAAGTCGTAGCTTTGTTATCAACTCATGGGGCAAAGCACCCAAAAGGAGAAGCTAATGAAAAAAAAAAAACAAAAGCTTGTTTCAAGGAAGAAATATAAGGAAAAGATTTCATAAAATGAGCTAGATAGAAGCATCAATCATTTACATTTCTTTTGTGATTGTAGCATGCTTAGAAAAATAGCTTACCATGAACATTGAGTTGCTATTCTTCTTACCTAGGATTGTCAATCTTTATTGCATGATTCTTTTCTTGCTTGGGGACAAGCAAGGTTTAAGTTTGGTGTTGTGATGACAAGTCATCATATACCTATTTTTCTATGCTTTTTCATACAATAAATTGATGATTAGTGCTTAAATATTGCATTCTTTTGTGCTTAAATGATATATTTTCTTGATCTTTTAATTTTATAAATCTTGTAGGAAATAAGAAGAAAAAGAAGCAAAGAAGCACAAAAAAAAGGAGAAAAAAAGAGCTTTGGGACACACTTTGAAGTTGGAGCACACTTTGGAGCCTTAGGCCACGCTTTTAAAAGCGTGGCCCATGACCAAATTAAAGGAGAATAGGCAATCAGCGCACACTACCCTGCTCTTGCCAAGGGCAGGGCAATATCATGATGAAGCAAAGTGAAAATTTTCGCTAAGTTAAAATCTGGGCACTCACAGCATGACCATGCCTCCTTCAAAGGGCTATAACTTGAGCTACAGACGTCCGATTGATATGCTTTCAGTTGCGTTGGAAAGCTGACATTCAGAGCTTTCCAACGATATATAGCAATCTATATTTGGCGCACAATTGAGGCATGAGTGAAAGGCATCTTTAAGGGCAAAGAATAAGCGAAAATAAACCAAAGTGCTTCCACCAAGGTTCGAAGCTAGAGCCTCACTCCAAAGCAAGAAGCGCTCATTTTTCTGCTCTGCCCTCTTGGAGAGCAGGGCAATGTCGTGCTCTTCTTGAAGAAAATCCAAGAAAAAATCAAACTCCAAGTGCCACCCATGGGTTTCGAACCAAGCACCTAAGGGGAGTGAGGAGCGCATCATGACACGGTCCAAGGAATTGAGCGCGCAAGACACACATGCAAGGCAACATTGCCCTGCCCTCCCCAAAGGCAGGGCAGCATCCTGATGCTTCCAAGCCTTGGCACGCAAATTGGATACCCACACAAAGTTTCCCTGCTCTGCCCTCCACAAGAGCAGGGCAGCCTCCTGGGAGCAACATATGGGCCAAAATCAACCAAAATTCAATTTAATTCAATTCCTCACCAAATTGAATCAAGGCCATCCAAGACCCATTCTCCCTCAAATCCAAAGCAAGCAAAGCCCACTCAACATGACTCAAAGGCACACAGAGAAGCTAGATTAGGAATTTTTTTTTTGTGAATTTGTTTTTAATTTCAATTTCATTTTATTTTCATTTTGTAAAAAGCCTATATAAAGGCATCACTCTCATTTCAAAAGGGAAGCTCCATTAGAAAGAGGGCTTGCTCCATTAGGGAGTAGTAGTAGAGAGCTCTCTCTTTAGTCTTTCTCTTGTTTTGAAATTTTGGATTGAGGTTGGAGGAATTCTGTTCCAATCTTTGATCTGAAATCCATGCTTTGTTCTTCTGCATATTTCAAGGAATTTTGATTTAAATCAAGGCTCTCTTTACTGCTTCCACCTCTATTTCTTCTTCAATCTGTTTGCTGTTGAATCAAGGAAGGAATTGAGATCTAGACTTGTTTTCTAGTCTCTTTGATTCCCTGAGATCTTCATTTGTCTCTTTAAATTTCACAATTGAGCTTAATTACATTCTGTGTTGCTTCTTCAAGCAATTTTCCATTTCTGTTTAAATCTGCTGCACTTATTTCATCTTTTACTCCTCTGCTTGATTGCTCTTTACATTTTCTTGTTGAATTTTAAATTCCCTGCACCCAATCCCCTTTACATTTAATGCAATTTACATTTCGTGCAATTTAAGTTTCAGCTATTTTACTTTCTTGCACTTTAAGTTTTATGCAATTTTACTTTCTGCAACTTTAAATTTCCTGTCATTTATAATTCTGTTGGTCACTTTTCACTCAAATCATCAATGTTAGCTTGACTAAACTAATCACCCACTAAAGTTGCTTGATCCATCAATCCCTGTGGGATCGACCTCACTCTAAGTGAGTTATTACTACTTGATGCGACCCGGTACACTTGCCGGTTGGATTTGTGTGTGGAAAATTCGTTTTCCGCAAAAACACCATCACTATTGATCAGAGACATCAGGCTATGGAAGATAGTATTAAAGCAACTCTGAATACTTTCGCTTCTACTTTACAAACTCTTGTTTCACAGATGGGATCAATGCAAAATTCCAGTAACCAGTCCTCAAGCTCTGGTGGACTCCCCTCTCAACCATTCCCCAACCCAAAGGGTAGTATTAATGCCATCACCCTAAGGTCTGGAACCACACTGCAGGAGAGAAGTCAGGAGGAGCCAAGCCCACCAGAACATGCCTCAGCTGAAGAGGTTGTGGAATTAGAAGATGTTGAAGAGAAAGAGGACATACAGGACATAGCTGAGAGAGAAGAAGCTCAATCACAGAAGAAAGCACCAAAAGGCGCAGACACTGTAGAAAACACCACTCCCATTCCATTTCCACAACTTGCAAGGAAGCCCAGGAAGCACTTGGAACCTGACCCCAAGATGGTAGAAATCTTCAAAAAGGTTGAGGTAACTGTTTCCCTTTTTGATGTCATTCAACAGGTACCTAAATATGCAAAGTTTCTAAAAGATTTATGTATACATAAGGACAAAATTAATGAATTAGAAATTATTTCTTTAGGAAGTTCCATATCTGCTTTAATGGGAAGTTTACCTGAAAAATGTAGTGACCTAGGTCCTTGTATAGTTAGTTGTACTATTGGTGGTGTAGTAATTTATGATTGCATATGTGATTTGGGAGCATGTGTTAGTATTATGCCTTTATCTGTATATGATGTTTTAAGGCTCCCTCCATTAAAAAGGTCGGCAGCTCATTTTGTGTTGGCAGATAAAAGCATTATTACAATAGCTGGAGTTGCTGAAGATGTTTTAGTGAACATTAAAGGGCTCACATTTCCCACTGATTTCTATATCTTGGAGATGCCCAATAATGACTCAGATAAGCCATCATCAATCCTACTTGGTAGACCATTCCTGAAGACATCAAGATTCAAATTAGATGCTTTTTCAGGAACATATTCTTTTGAAATAGATGGCCGAATAGTAATCTTCAATTTGAATGGAGTCACAAACAACCCTCCAGAAGATCATTCTATCTTCCAGTGTGATGTTATAGATGAAACTGTAGCTGAAATTCACCAGGAAGAGCTGTACACAGAACAAAGTCCAAGTGTGGGGACTCTATTAACTAACAATAAGGACACTTCTGAATTTTCACAAGCTCCAGACAATCCAGAGCCTGCCCATGACCAGAAGATTGAGTTGAAACCTCTCCCTCCACATCTCAAATACTCTTATCTTGAAGAAGGACAGAAGTTTCCAGTTATTATTGCACAGGATCTCACTCCTGAACAGGAAGAGTAGCTACTTAATGTGCTGAGGAAGCACAAGAAAGCAATTGGGTGGAGTTTGGCAGACATCGTAGGCATCAACCCTCAAGTATGTGAGCACAGAATATTTTTAGAGGAAGGAGCAAGACCTGTCTACCAACCCCAGAGAAGACTGAATCCCACTATTTTGGAAGTTGTCAAAAAGGAAGTGACCAGACTATTGGAAGCAGGTATCATTTATCCCATTTCAGACAGTGAATGGGTTAGCCCAGTACAAGTGGTGCCCAAGAAGTCTGGAGTCACTACAGTGAAGAACGAGCATGGAGAGCTCATAGCAACCAGAGTACAGAACGCTTGGAGAGTCTGCATTGATTACAGGCGTCTCAACCAAGCTACTCGCAAGGATCACTACCCTCTTCCATTCATTGATCAAATGCTGGATCGCCTGTCAGGTAAATCACATTATTGCTTTTTTGATGGTTACACAGGTTATTTCCAGATTCATATAGCTCCTGAGGATCAGGAAAAGACTACTTTTACATGTCCTTTTGGGACTTATGCTTACAAGAGAATGCCCTTTGGCTTGTGCAATGCACCAGCTACTTTTCAGAGGTGCATGATGAGTCTTTTTTCTGATCTCATTGAGGACTGTATGGAAGTTTTCATGGATGATTTTAGCGTTTATGGTGATTCTTTTAGCTTTTGCTTAGATGGATTATCTAGAGTATTAGATAGATGTGTCAATACAAACCTTGTATTAAATTTTGAAAAATGTCATTTTATGGTTAAACAAGGGATTGTATTAGGATATATTGTATCTAATACTGGTATTTTTGTAGACCCAGCAAAGGTGAATGTTATTTTCAATTTACCTTACCCCTCCTCTGTGAGGGAAGTCCGTTCGTTCCTTGGCCATGCAGGTTTTTACAGGAGATTTATTAAGGACTTCAGTAAGGTAGCTGATGAGCGGATAATTTATACGCTTTTTGGCATTGTTTTTTAGTATGTTTTTAGTATATTTTAGTTAGTTTTTATTACATTTTCATTAGTTTTTAGTTAAAATTCACTTTTCTGGGCTTTACTATGAGTTTGTGTGTTTTTCTGTGATTTCAGGTATTTTCTGGCTAAAATTGAGGGACTTGAGCAAAAATCTGATTTAGAGGCTGAAAAGGACTGCAGATGCTGTTGGATTCTAACCTCCCTGCACTCGAAGTGGATTTTCTGGAGCTACAGAAGCCCAATTGACGCGCTCTTAATTGCGTTGAAAAGTAGACATCCTGGGCTTTCCATAAATGTATAATAGTCCATACTTTTTCCGAGATTTGATGGCCCAAACCGGCGTTGCAAATCAGCTTCAGAATTCCCGGCGTTTAACGCCGGAACTGGCACAAAAATTGGAGTTAAGCGCCCAAACTGGCATAAAAGCTGGCGTTTAACTCCAGAAAAAGTCTCTACACATGAAAGCTTCAATGCTCAGCCCAAGCACACACCAAGTGGACCCTAGAAGTGGATTTTTACGTCATTTACTCATTTCTGTATACCCTAGGTTACTAGTTCACTATTAATAGGACCTTTTGATATTGTATCTCTACCTCATGACACTTTACACGTTTCTTATTGTATCTTCTACGGCATGAGTCTCTAAGCCCCATGGTTGGGGGTGAGGAGCTCTGCTGTGTCTTGATGGATTAATGCAATTACTACTGTTTTTCATTCAATCATGCTTGCTTCTATTCTAAGATATCACTTGTTCCTAAACCTGATGAATGTGATGATCCGTGACACTCATCATCATTCTCACCTATGAACGTGTGCCTGACAACCACCTCCGTTCTACCTTAGATTGAGTAGATAACTCTTGGATCCCTTAACCGGAATCTTCGTGGTATAAGCTAGAATTGATGGCGGCATTCAAGAGAATCCGGAAGGTCTAAACCTTGTCTATGGTATTCTGAGTAGGATTCAATGATTGAATGACTGTGGCGAGCTTCAAACTCCTGAAGGCTGGGCGTTAGTGACAGACGCAAAAGAATCACTGGATTCTATTCCAACCTGATTGAGAACCGACAGATGATTAGCCGTGCTGTGACAGAGCGCGTTGAACATTTTCACTGAGAGGATGGGAGGTAGCCATTGACAACGGTGAAACCCTACATACAGCTTGCCATGGAAGGAGTCTTGCGTGCTTGAAGAAGAAGACAGTAGGAAAGCAGAGATTCAAAAGATAGAGCATCTCCAAAACCTCAGCCTGTTCTCCATTACTGCAAAACAAGTACTTATTTCATGTTCTTTTACTTTTCACAATCAATCCTGATAATTATTGATATCCTGACTAAGAGTTACAAGATAACCATAGCTTGCTTCAAGCCGACAATCTCCATGGGATCGACCCTTACTCACGTAAGGTATTACTTGGACGACCCAGTGCACTTGCTGGTTAGTTGTGCGGGATTACAAAAGTGTGATTGCAATTTCGTGCACCAAGTTTTTGGCGTCGTTGCCAGGGATTGTTCGAGTTTGGACAACTGACGGTTTATCTTATTGCTTAGATTAGGACTGTTTTATTTTTGTTGGTTTAGAGTCTTTTATTTGAGTTTAGTTTCATATTTTAAGTTTGGTGTCAATTGCATGCTTTTGTTTTCTTTTATTTTTCAAATTTGCATGTCCTTAGTCCTTTCTTGATCCTTAAAAATTCTAAGTTTGGTGTCTTCTTTGTGTTTTCCTTTAAGTTTTCGAAAATTTGTGTCTGATTCTCTAAAAAAATTCTAAGTTTGGTGTCATTTTGTTGTTTTTCTCTTTCCTCATTTCAAAAATTAAATCTTTTTCAAGATAATTTTCAATCATATCTTTTCAATTGCTAATTCCAAAATCTTTTTTTAATTAACTAATTGATTTAGTTTTCAATTTGTTTTGATCTTATTTTTTTTTTAGTTTCGAAATTTTATTTTATTTTATTTTAAATTTTTCGGTCACCTTTAATAAAAAAAAAATTACTTTACTTGTGAATCCATATCATATTCCCTTTCTCCATCATGGACCTAAGTGGAATTGAACGGTCCAGAAGGACTTTGGGGTCATATGCTAACCCCATTATAGCTGCATATGGGAGTAGCATCTGTATACCTCCCATTAAAGCAAGCAGCTTTGAGCTAAATCCTCAACTCATTATCATGGTGCAGTAAAATTGCCAGTATTCCGGTCTTCCACAGGAAGAACCTACTGAGTTTCTGGCACAATTCTTACAACTTGCTGACACAGTACGTGATAAAGAGGTGGATCAGGATGTCTACAGATTATTACTGTTTTCATTTGCTGTAAAAGATCAAGCTAAGAGGTGGTTGAATAACCAACCTACAGCAAGCATAAAGACATGGAAATAGTTATCAGACAAATTCCTGAATCAATTTTACCCTCCAAAAAGGATGACACAGCTAAGGCTGGACATCCAAGGCTTTAAACAAGAGGATAATGAATCCCTTTATAATGCCTGGGAGAGGTATGCTAAGAAAATGCCCCTCTGAAATGTTTTCAGAGTGGGTACAGTTAGACATCTTCTACTATGGGCTTACAGAAAAAGCTCAGATGTTTCTAGACCACTCAGCTGGTGGATCTATACATATAAGGAAGACAATTGAAGAGGCTCAAGAGCTTATAGATACTGTTGCTAGAAATCAACATTTGTACTCTAGCAATGAGTCCTCTACAAAAGAAGAAGTTATGGCAGTAGCCACTAATCCTAATCCTCAAGAACAGATGGTTGAGCTTAATCAGCAACTACACCTGATGACAAAACAGTTAGCAGAATTTAAAGAGATGCTCCAAGAAACTAAAATTGCTAACAAGAACATAGAATCACAGTTGAATCAGACAAAACAGCAGTTATCTAAACAGATAACAGAAGAATGCCAAGCAGTTCAACTGAGGAGTGGGAAGACATTGAATAACACTGCTCAAAGTAGCAAAAAGCCAAGAAAGGAACAGTTGACAGAGGACAACCAAACCACTGCTCAAAATCCCTCTGAGGACAGTAAGAGCCCAGAGAGGAATACTCCTGGCGTTCAAACACCAGAAAGGGGGGAAAAGCTAGCGTTAAACGCCCATTCCCTGCCCAGTTCTGGCGTTCAAACACCAGAAAAGGGGGAAAAGTTGGCGTTAAACGCCCATTCTTCACCCAATCCTGGTGTTCAAACGCCAATGAGGAATCAGACACCTGAGAGTGCTGATAGTAACCTTTCTAAAAAGGCTTCTCCAACCACTTCTGTAAGGAATAAACTTACAGCAACTAAGGTTGAGAAATATAAAGCCAAGATGCCTTATCCTCAGAAACTCTGCCAAGCGGAACAGGATAAGCAATTTGCCCGCTTTACAGACTATCTAAGGACTCTTGAAATAAAGATTCCGTTTGCAGAGGCACTTGAGCAAATACCTTCTTATGCTAAGTTCATGAAAGAGATCTTAAGTCATAAGAAGGATTGGAGAGAAACTGAAAAAGTGTTTCTCACTGAAGAATGCAGTGCAGTCATTCTGAAAAGCTTACCAGAAAAGCTTCAAGATCCAGGAAGCTTTATGATACCATGCACATTAGAAGGTGCTTGCACCAAGACAGCCCTGTGTGACCTTGGAGCAAGTATTAATCTAATACCTGCATCCACTATCAGAAAGCTTGGGTTGACTGAAGAAGTCAAACTAACCCGGATATGTCTCCAACTTGCTGATGGCTCCATTAAATATCCATCAGGCATAATTGAGGACATGATTGTCAAGGTTGGGCCATTCACCTTTCCAACTAACTTTGTAGTGCTGGAAATGGAGGAGCACAAGAGTGCAACTCTCATTCTAGGAAGACCTTTCCTAGCAACTGGACGAACTCTTATTGATGTACAAAAAGGGGAAGTAACCCTGAGAGTCAATGAGGATGACTTCAAGTTGAATGCTGTAAAAGCTATGCAGCATCCAGACACACCAGATGACTGCATGAGCGCTGACATTATTGACTCTTTGGTGGAAGAGATCAATATGACTGAAATTCTAAGATCAGAGCTAGAGGACATCTTCCAGGATGTTCAGCCTGATCAGGAAGAACCAGAGGAAACAAAAGAATTTTTAAAAATTTCTCAGGAAGAGGATAAGCCTCCCAAACCTGAGCTCAAACCACTACCACCATCCTTGAAGTATGCATTTCTGGGAGAGGGTGACACTTTTCCAGTGATCATAAGCTCTGCTTTAAATCCACAGGAAGAGGAAGCACTGATTGAAGTGCTAAGGGCACACAAGACAGCTCTTGGGTGGTCCATAAGTGATCTTAAGGGCATTAGTCCAGCATGATGCATGCACAAGATCCTATTGGAGGATAATGCCAAACCAGTGGTTCAACCACAAAGGCGGCTAAATCCGGCCATGAAGGAGGTGGTGTAGAAAGAGGTCACTAAATTACTAGAGGCTGGGATTATTTATCCTATTTCTGATAGCCCCTGGGTGAGCCTTGTCCAAGTTATCCCTAAGAAGGGAGGGATGACAGTGGTTCATAATGAAAAAAATGAACTGGTTCCTACAAGAACAGTTATAGGGTGGCGTATGTGTATGGACTACAGAAGGCTCAATACAGCCACCAGAAAGGATCATTTTCCTTTACCATTCATAGTCCAAATGCTAGAAAGACTAGCTGGTCATGATTATTACTGCTTTTTGGATGGCTATTCAGGTTACAACCAAATTGCAGTAGATCCTCAGGACCAAGAGAAAACAGCATTCACTTGCCCTTCTGGCGTGTTTGCCTACAGGAGAATGCCTTTTGGTCTGTGTAATGCTCTTGCAACTTTTCAGAGATGCATGCTATCCATCTTCTCTGATATGGTAGAGAAATTCCTGGAAGTCTTCATGGATGACTTCTCAGTATATGATCTTAACCACCTAGCACTTGTCCTAAAAAGGTGCCAAGAGACTAACCTGGTTTTAAACTGGGAGAAATGTCACTTTATGGTGACTGAAGGAATTGTCCTTGGGCACAAAATTTCAAGCAAGGGAATAGAGGTGGATAAGGCAAAGGTAGAGGTAATTGAAAAATTACCACCACCTGCCAATGTTAAGGCAATCAGAAGCTTTCTAAGACATGCAGGATTCTACAGAAGGTTTCTAAAGGATTTTTCGAAAATTGCAAAACCTCTGAGCAACCTACTAGCTGTTGACACACCATTTGTGTTTGACACACAGTGTCTGCAGGCATTTGAGACCCTGAAAGCCAAGCTGGTCACAGCACCAGTCATCTCTGCACCAGACTGGACATTGCCATTCGAACTAATGTGTGATGCCAGTGACCATGCCATTGGTGCAGTGTTGGGACAGAGGCATAACAAGCTTCTGCACGTCATTTATTATGCCAGCCGTGTTCTAAATGATGCACAGAAGAATTACACAACCACAGAAAAAGAGTTACTTGCAGTGGTCTATGCCATTGACAAGTTTAGATCCTATCTAGTAGGATCAAAGGTGATTGATGTGGTGACAATACTTTTTGTTTTCTGAATGAATGCTTGAACAGTGCATATGTCTTTTGAATTTGTTGTTTTAAGAATGCTAAAATTGTTAGCTCTTGAAAGAATGATGGAAAAAGAGAAATGTTATTGAGGATCTGAAAAATCATAAAAATGATTCTTGAAGCAAGAAAAAGCAGTGAATACAAAAAAAAGAGAGAAAAGAGAAAAACGAAAAAAAATTTAAAGTTGTGATCCAAGGCAAAAAGAGTGTGCTTAAGAACCCTGGACACCTCTAATTGGGGACTCTAGCAAAGTTGAGTCACAATCTGAAAAGGTTCACCTAAGTATGTGTCTGTGGCATGAATGTATCCGGTGGTAATACTGGAAGACAAAGTGCTTTGGGCCACAGCCAAGACTCATAAAGTAGCTATGTTCAAGAATCATCATACTTAAATAGGAAAATCAATAACACTATCTGAGTTCTGAGTTCCTATAGATGCCAATCATTCTAAACTTCAAAGGATAAAGTGAGATGCCAAAACTATTCAGAAGCAAAAAGCTACTAGTCCCGCTCATCTAATTGGAGCTAAGTTTCTTTGATATTTTGGAGTCTATAGTATATTCTCTTCTTTTTATTCTATTTTGATTTTCAGTTGCTTGGAGACAAGCAACAATTTAAGTTTGGTGTTGTGATGAGCGGATAATTTATACGCTTTTTGGCATTGTTTTTAGTATGTTTTTAGTATATTTTAGTTAGTTTTTATTACATTTTCATTATTTTTTAGTTAAAATTCACTTTTCTGGGCTTTACTATGAGTTTGTGTGTTTTTCTGTGATTTCAGGTATTTTCTGGCTGAAATTGAGGGACCTGAGCAAAAATCTGATTTAGAGGCTGAAAAGGACTGCAGATGCTGTTGGATTCTGACCTCCCTACACTCGAAGTGGATTTTCTGGAGCTACAGAAGCCCAATTGACGCGCTCTCAATTGCATTGGAAATTAGACATCCTGGGCTTTCCAGAAATGTATAATAGTCCATACTTTGCCCGAGATTTGATGGCCCAAACTGGCGTTGCAAATCAGCTTCAGAATTCCCGGCGTTTAACGCCGGAACTGGCACAAAAATTGGAGTTAAACGCCCAAACTGGCATAAAAACTGGCGTTTAACTCCAGAAAAAGTCTCTACACATGAAAGCTTCAATGTTCAGCCCAAGCACACACCAAGTGGACCCCGAAAGTGGATTTTTACGTCATTTACTCATTTCTGTATACCCTAGGTTACTAGTTCACTATTAATAGGACCTTTTGATATTGTATCTCTACCTCATGACACTTTACACGTTTCTTATTGTATCTTCTACGGCATGAGTCTCTAAACCCCATGGTTGGGGGTGAGGAGCTCTGCTGTGTCTTGATGGATTAATGCAATTACTACTGTTTTTCATTCAATCATGCTTGCTTCTATTCTAAGATATCACTTGTTCCTTAACCTGATGAATGTGATGATCCGTGACACTCATCATCATTCTCACTTATGAACGTGTGCCTGACAACCACCTCCGTTCTACCTTAGATTGAGTAGATATCTCTTGGATCCCTTAACCGGAATCTTCGTGGTATAAGCTAGAATTGATGGCGGCATTCAAGATAATCCGGAAGGTCTAAACCTTGTCTGTGGTATTCTGAGTAGGATTCAATGATTGAATGACTGTGACGAGCTTCAAACTCCTGAAAGCTGGGCGTTAGTGACAGACGTAAAAGAATCACTGGATTCTATTCCAACCTGATTGAGAACCGACAGATGACTAGCCGTGCTGTGACAGAGCGCGTTGAACATTTTCACTGAGAGGATGGGAGGTAGCCATTGAAACCCTACATACAGCTTGCCATGGAAGGAGTTGATGTGTGGAAAGCGATCCAACACAAAACTCACCGGCAAGTGTACCGGGTCGCATCAAGTAATAATAACTCACAAGAGTGAGGTCGATCCCACAGGGATTGAAGGATTGAGCAATTTTAGTTTAGTGGGTGGTTTAGTCAAGCAAATCAAGTGTTGGTTGAGTGATTTGTGTTTAACAGAAAGTAAATGACAGTAAATGTAAAGGGGAAAGGGGAATGTGCAGTAAATTGAGAAACAGAGAAGTAAAATTTCAGAAACTTAAAGAACAAGAAATTAAATGACTGAAACTTAAAGTGCAAGAAAGGTAAATTGCAGTAACTTAAATGGCAAGAAAGATAAATTGCTAGAATGTAAGAGGGAATTGAGGAATGGGATTGCAAGATCTAAACAAGAAAAAGTAAATTGCAGCAAATAAAGAGATTAGAACTTGAAATGAGAGCAATGAGAATTAAATCAGCAAGGAAATAAAATGCAGCAAGGTTCATAGAAGAACCAAGAGCCAAATTGGGTCTCAGGTCTCAAGAGACTAGGTAGCAGAGCCTAGATCTCTATTTGCCTTCCTAGATCCAAACGAACAAAGCAAATTGACAAGAAAATTAGAAGAAGAAGCAGTAGAAGAAAATGTAACAGATTCAATTATGCAGAAAAAGAGTTGAAGAGAATTTGAATGGGAATTGAGACAGAATTTCCTCAATTTCTCACACCCAAATCTCAGAAACAGAAGAGTAAAATTCCTCAGGCAAGAACGAGGGAGAAGAGAGATCAATTCCCTCCCCAATTCTCAGGAATCTCAACAGAAAGCTAGAAATAAAAATTCAAAAGTGAAGGTAAAAGTGAAAATTCACCCAAGGTGCATAAAGGTAGCTAAAAGTTTTCTTAATTACATCAAACTAACTACTATTTATACACTTTCTACTCTTGGATTTTGGGATTTGGATGGGCTTTTGGATTGATGAAGAAATGAATTCAAATTAATTTTTAATTTGAATTCTTGGCCCAAAATCCACTCCCAGGAGGCTGCCCTGCCCTTGTGGAGGGCAGGGCAGAAAATTGATGCTTGGGCTAGCAATTGGTGCGGCCATGATGCGTGTTGGTGCAAGTTTGGTGCGCCCTTGGTGCGCCAGAGGCTGCCCTGCCCGCGCCAAGGGCAGGGCGGGAAAGCTGCTGCGCCAGAACGTGATGCGTGCGTGCGCTTGGTGCCGCCAGAATTGAGAGGCGCGCGTGCGCGTGCTGCACGTTGATGCGTGGATGATGCCAGATTTGAGGAGCGCGCGTGCGCGCGAAGCAAGTTGACGCGCGGATACTCCCTGCCCGTGCCAAGGGCAGGGCAGGAATGGTTTGGTGCGCCAGGAAGCAAAGTTGGTGCGCCAAGGTCTTGTGTGTGATGCGCCAATTTCAAATGCTGCCCTGCCCGCGCCAAGGGCAGGGCAAGGTTCCCAATCTCATGGCCCGTGTTCGAATCTGGTGGCTTGCAAACACGCTACTTTTTCTTTTGATTCTTTGGCACGCTAGTGGGTGTTAGAGCTTGGCTTCTTCATGGTCCCTTGTTCGAAACTTGTGGCTTGCATGGGTGTCATTTTCCCTTGAATTTCTTTCCTCATGGAGCCCGATCCTGCTCTCCACAAGGGCAGGGCAGAGTTTGCTTCTCTTGGCTCCAAGGCACCATTTTGTGCTCTGCCCTTGGAGTGGGCAGGGCAAGGTTGCCTTGTCTTGGTTTGGTTACATGATGCTGCCCTCCTAGAGGGCATTCTGCCCTTATGGAGGGCAAGGTTGCTTCCCCATTATAATGCGGCACGCCTCCTCTTGATTCGGCCACGCTTTTCTTTCTTTGGCTACACTTCTTATGCCACACTTTCCCTTTTCTTTTCTTTTCTTCACCTAAAATAAACCAAACAACCACTCAAAGCATCACTAAATTCAAGAGGCTTATAAATCAATTAAAATGCAATTAAAATTAGCTTAAACCTCATGATTTATCATTAATTTCATAGTGGTTGCTTGATTTAGAGAAGTTATGCATTTTCACTCCAAATCACTAACTTAGGATGCAAGAAAGTGCATAAATGCTAACAAAACAAGTGAAATTAGCTTGAAAAATGGGTATATGATGACTTGTCATCACAACACCAAACTTAAACCTTGCTTGTCCCCAAGCAAGCATCAAAACTAAGAGTAAATGATATGAATAAGAAGAGAATACAAATCCTTATTATGCAGATAGCAGAACTTCAATTTATGGGACATTTATGCAGACAATGATACTCACTTATTGTTGCTGCTGCATAATACACATTTTGCATCCAAGGTTTGCTAAACTTGCTGTTATAAGACTCTCCTTTTGATCACTCCCTTGGTAACTTTTCTTGGTTTACAATGCTTTAACAAGCTTTTTATTCTTTAAGAGGTTTGGTGTTAAATGTTGCAGCTTAGCCTTTGGCTTCATTTTCTTTTATTTTGCTCAACATCTTTCCACCACAGACACTTAGCTCACTAATTCTTCCTAGGATCATTGATGCCCAGCATCTCTTTGGATCACTAAGTGCTTTGTATCTAAGTTGCTCTTTATTGTGGATTTTCAATTGGCCATCCCAAATCAGTTGATCTAAGTGACCGGGTTTCAAAATACCCCTTAGAATTTACTCATCCAAGCAGATCTCAGTACAAGAACACCACAGGCATTTGTCCTAGGGTCCAAACCATTGGTGTCCAACCTTTATTCTTTGTTTTTCTTGCCATTTTGGCTTTTTCTTTCTTCCTTTTCTTTCTGTTTTTGTTACCAAGGGTGTTTCATTATTGATAAAGGTCTATGTAACAGCAAGCTAACTTATAATTGAATGAGAATGATATCATGCAACACTTATTTCATGAGTTATACATTTAATCAAACACATGTGCCACCACCAACTTCCATTCATACTCATGCAACATTGGATTTTTCTTTTTTCAATTCAAACCAAACTCTTTTATTTAAGCATATGGGAAACCAAGCAATATTTAAAGCTAAGTGATGGATACAAGCATTATGCAGACTCATCATTTTTCCAAACAATCTCACTTGCAACTAGATAAACACTTTAGCAAGGCATACAATGGTTTCTATGTTCGAAACAGTATACAGCAGCAAGGATTAAGTTCAGATACAACCTTTGTAGTTGCAGCCCTTTGATTTTTCTTTCTGCTATGTTCCCTTTGAGTCAAAATGCATAGTGTCTTCAATTATTGATTCATGTCCTGCATAATCCTCAAAGTTGCTTGCTTCTCAAGCCCTTGATCATATGGTTAGTAAGCATAACTGAGTGTGGTTTCAGGATTTGTTTTGGTGTGTGAACACCAAACTTAATTGTTTTGTCACTGTCTCAGATGTACAAAGTTAACCATATTTGAAACCATGTATCCTTGCTAAAGGTTAATGGAATTAAAGCTAGAAAACAATTTAACAGTTGAGTAATGTGGTTGATTGCTTGGAGTTAGAATCTTGCAAGAGGTGAGAATGTATTAAATGATATTTTTGGTGGAACACCAAACTTAGAAGTTTTCATTCTTCCTCAAATTGTTTTGGTGTGCAACACCAAACTTGGCTCCTTGCAATCCATACCAATTACTCAACATTTTTATTGAAAAGCTATGAAAAGAAACTACCTCAGGTTGGGTTGCCTTAGGTTCTTTTCCGGACCTTCTTTTTGAGCTTGAGGAGGCCATTGAAGGTTGAAGTGAAAAGAAAGAGGAAATAAGAGTAGAAGAAATATGTGTTGTGTTTGGGGTGAACTTTGGTTCGGTTTTGATGTGTGGGGTAAGGAAGAAATATGTTGATTTCACATGAAAGTGGTTTAAAGCCAAGTGTAGGCCGTGTTGGTGCAACGGCTATTTATAGGCCATGTTTCCAAGCTTTTCAACAAAACCACAATGAATGAATGAAGAAGGGACCGTGAGTGTTCATGAAGGGCTGAGATTGGTTTGCTCTTTCAAGGAATGCATGAGATGGACGGCTTGAATGCATGGTTGAGGCTTGACGAGGATTCTCCTCCCATTGGTTGCATGCACTTCGGTGTCCAATGTTGCATGCATGCAGATTTTGTTCCCCATGAGCACGTTCTCCTAGGCACATGTGACCTCCCTTACATAGCTCCTCCTAGCCGTGGCCCCTCCTTGAGCTTGTCTTACTTTTTTTTTTTCCTGCATGAATCAAAGCAGCTAGTCTTAGATCATTAATAAGGTTGTTGGCAATTAGTTTGTATTAAAGAGAAAGAATTGTTTTGTTTAGTGTATTATTAAGAAAAAAATATTTTTATGGTCAATTGTGTCCCTTAATTGAAGATGTTGAAAGTTGGTGAACACCAAACTTATTCTTTTATTAAGGGGATGGCCGAACAACTATCAACCATTTTTCACAAGTGACATTTTCTTTTAAAAAAATAATTGTGTCGTATGATCCTGTTTGTATGCTTTTGATTCCATAAATGGTAAATGATATTCAGAATTTTGTTGCACTTGCAGACACCAAACTTAGTGTTTGGTCATATGCTTTGTTCAAATGAATTATGCATATGTTCTACAAAGTATGGCTCCCTTTCTTTTTGAAAAGCTAAAATTTAGTGTACCTTAAAGGACACCAAACTTAGAACTCTGACTTATGCTATAAAATGTGCATTTATCAAATATGAAGGTTCAGAATCATACTCAGGAAATCATAGCTTATTAAAGAGAAGGCAGAAATTTTAAATCATGGGTTGCCTCCCATGAAGCGCTCTTTTATTGTCATTAGCTTGACATTGACCTCCCTTTAGGGTGGTTGATATTGGTGGTGTCTCAACTTGTCACCCCTCACTGTCAGCTTTCTCTGAGTGCCTTGATGTTCAATCTCCACATGCTCAAAAGAACGAATTTGGTTGACAGTGTAATAATCTTCTGCTCCCTGCTGTTGGTATATTAATTGCACCTTATCACCCTTAGAAAATCCTTCAGTTGGGATTTTCTTGTTCTTCCACCCTTTGTGAGCCTTTTTCTTATTCTTCACCTTTTTCTTGCTTGTTGATCTTCCCTTCTTGGCAGTTACTTGAGTTGTGATGCCTTCCTTTCTGCTGATCACCCCTGCTTCCTTGTGAATCCCCTTTTCTTCTTGCATCTGTTTGTTTTTCTGTTCCAATTCCTTTTCAGTTGATTGCTTTGGAAGGGGATCATCACTCATTTTGCCTGTTTCTTCATCTTTTTGTTCTTCTGGAAAGACTTTCAGGATGATGCTCTCCTCATGCATCCTCAGAGTTAACTCTCCTTGCTCAATGTCCACAATGGCTCTAGCAGTGGCTAAAAATGGTCGACCAAGTATTATGGAGTCATTTCCATTTTCTGAAGAACCTAGGATTACAAAGTCTGCCGGATAGATGAACTTGCCAACCTTAACTAAAAGGTTCTCAATTAGCCCCTTAGGATAGACTATTGATTGATCCACCAATTCCAAAGACATCTCTGTTGGTTTTACTTCCTCTATGCCAAGCTTTTTCACTAGAGAGTATGGGATTAGATTTATGCTTGCTCCTAGATCGCACATCCCCTTGTTGATAAACAGGTTCCCAATAGTGCATGGTAGGAAGAATCCTCCAGGATCTTCAAGCTTGGGAGGAAGTCCCTTTTTGATGAGTGCACTACACTCTTCGCTAAGCATCACGGTTTCCTTCTCATTCCAACTTCTTTTCTTGTTGATGAGCTCTTTTAGAAACTTAGCATACAGGGGCATTTGCTCCAAAGCCTCTGCCAAAGGTATGTTGATTTCCAACTTCTTGAAAGTCTCAAGAAATTTGTGGAAGTGCTGATCCTTTCTTTCCTTGTGAAATCTTTGTGGGTAAGGTAGTGGTGGTGTTGAGCTCTTCACCACTTGATGCTGTTCTGGAATTGGTTCCTCCATGATCTTCTTTCCTTTCTTCAAATTCTGTGGCTTGTTATCTTCTTCTGTGAGTTTTTCTGGAGCATTCTTGCTTATCTTATCCTTGTTAATGGCTTCATCCTTCTTTGTTGGCTCAGTGATATCTTCCATGAGCTCTTTGGTTGCTCCTTGGTTGCCATCTGTTAACACCCTTCCACTTCTTAGTTGCACCACCTTGCATTCTTCCTTTGGGTTGGGAATGGTGTCACTAGGTAGTGAACTTGATGGCTTCTCAACAGAGATCTTCTTAGAGATTTGTCCAATCTGCCTCTCTAGATTCTTCATGGAGGCTTCTTGATTCTTGGTGGTCAGTTCTTGGTTTTTCATCAGTTTTTCCATGAGCTGTTCTAGATGGGTGATTCTCTTTGAGTCTTGTGAGGTGGGTTGATTTTGGGGTGTTGATGGGTGAGGATATGTGTTTTGGTTAGTTGGGTGGTTATTGGGTGGGTATTGGTTAGAATTTGGGTAGTTGTTTTGTGGTTTTCTGTATGAATTTTGGTTAGTGGTTGGCTGGGGGTTGTGGTTTGTGTTTTTCCAATTGTTTTGGCCTGTGTTTCTTTGCCATGGTTGTTGGTTTTGATTGTGATTGTCTCCCCATCTGAGGTTTGGATGATTCTTCCAAGATGGATTGTAAGTCTCTCCATAAACTTCATTTGTTCCCTGATTCTGGTTGTGCAAGTATTGAACCTGCTCTTGTTGTTGCTCCTCTTGAATTTCTTCACTTTGTACCCAAGTGTTTGGAGGTTGGCTTGTGGTGCTCACTACTGCCACTTGCAAGCCATCAATCCTCTTAGCCATTTGCTCAAATTGTTGTTGGATTTGCTGCTGCATCATCTTATTTTGGGCCAGAATTGAATCAACTCCCTCCAACTCCATGACTCCTATTCTTTGTGATGGTTGGCGTTGTCTTTGATGAGCAAAGAAATATTGGTTGTTGGCCACCATATCAATGAGGTTTCGAGCTTCCTCTGTGGTTTTCATGAGTTGTAGAGAGCCTCCGGCAGAGTGATCAAGAGCCTCTTGAGCTTTAAGAGTGAGGCCTTCATAGAAGTTTTGTAGCTTGTCCCACTCAGTGAACATCTCTGGTGGACACTTCCTCAATAGAGCCTTGTATCTCTCCCATGCTTCATATAAGCTCTCGGCCTCCAATTGAGTGAAGGTTTGAACCTCTGTCTTCAACCTTAGGACTCTTTGAGGTGGATAGAATTTGGCAAGGAACTTGCTCACCAAGTCATCCCAAGTGTTGATGCTTTCTTTTGGAAAGGTCTCTAGCCATTGAGTTGCTTTATCTCTAAGAGAGAATGGGAAGAGAAGCAACTTATAGCTATCAGGAGGTACACCATTTGTCTTCACTGTATCACAGATTCTCAAAAAGGTGGACAAATGTTGGTTTGGATCCTCCAAAGGTCCTCCTCCGAAAGAACAATTGTTTTGCACCAGAGTTATGAGTTGTGGCTTGAGTTCAAAGTTGTTGGCATTGACATTGGGAGGAAGAATGCTACTCCCACAATGTTTGGCATTAGCAAATGTGTATGAAGCCAAAACTCTTCTCTGTTGGTCATTGTTGGCTCCTCCTCCTGGCTGACTGGTATCTCCTTCCATATCTTGGAATTCCTCCTCAGATTCTTCTTCTTCTCCAACAATATTCTTCCCTCTTTCTGCTCTTCTTATTCTCCGAAGAGTCCTTGGATCAATTTCAGAAATGATAGGAGAGGATCTCCCTATACCTGACATACAAACACACAGCAACAAACACACAAACCCAGAGAGTTAACAAAACTTCAATCTATTGCTAGAATGAGGTTTTGGTTAGTTTAAGCAAAAATTCAAACAGTTAGTGTATTAGTAGGAGTTAGAATAACAGAAAAGAAAGAGTGCTTAATCTAGACCTCCACTTCACTTAATCATTGTCAATCTATTTCAATCCCCGGCAACGGCGCCAAAAACTTGATGTGTGGAAAGCGATCCAACACAAAACTCACCGGCAAGTGTACCGGGTCGCATCAAGTAATAATAACTCACAAGAGTGAGGTCGATCCCACAGGGATTGAAGGATTGAGCAATTTTAGTTTAGTGGGTGGTTTAGTCAAGCAAATCAAGTGTTGGTTGAGTGATTTGTGTTTAACAGAAAGTAAATGACAGTAAATGTAAAGGGGAAAGGGGAATGTGCAGTAAATTGAGAAACAGAGAAGTAAAATTTCAGAAACTTAAAGAACAAGAAATTAAATGACTGAAACTTAAAGTGCAAGAAAGGTAAATTGCAGTAACTTAAATGGCAAGAAAGATAAATTGCTAGAATGTAAGAGGGAATTGAGGAATGGGATTGCAAGATCTAAACAAGAAAAAGTAAATTGCAGCAAATAAAGAGATTAGAACTTGAAATGAGAGCAATGAGAATTAAATCAGCAAGGAAATAAAATGCAGCAAGGTTCATAGAAGAACCAAGAGCCAAATTGGGTCTCAGGTCTCAAGAGACTAGGTAGCAGAGCCTAGATCTCTATTTGCCTTCCTAGATCCAAACGAACAAAGCAAATTGACAAGAAAATTAGAAGAAGAAGCAGTAGAAGAAAATGTAACAGATTCAATTATGCAGAAAAAGAGTTGAAGAGAATTTGAATGGGAATTGAGACAGAATTTCCTCAATTTCTCACACCCAAATCTCAGAAACAGAAGAGTAAAATTCCTCAGGCAAGAACGAGGGAGAAGAGAGATCAATTCCCTCCCCAATTCTCAGGAATCTCAACAGAAAGCTAGAAATAAAAATTCAAAAGTGAAGGTAAAAGTGAAAATTCACCCAAGGTGCATAAAGGTAGCTAAAAGTTTTCTTAATTACATCAAACTAACTACTATTTATACACTTTCTACTCTTGGATTTTGGGATTTGGATGGGCTTTTGGATTGATGAAGAAATGAATTCAAATTAATTTTTAATTTGAATTCTTGGCCCAAAATCCACTCCCAGGAGGCTGCAGGGCAGAAAATTGATGCTTGGGCTAGCAATTGGTGCGGCCATGATGCGTGTTGGTGCAAGTTTGGTGCGCCCTTGGTGCGCCAGAGGCTGCCCTGCCCGCGCCAAGGGCAGGGCGGGAAAGCTGCTGCGCCAGAACGTGATGCGTGCGTGCGCTTGGTGCCGCCAGAATTGAGAGGCGCGCGTGCGCGTGCTGCACGTTGATGCGTGGATGATGCCAGATTTGAGGAGCGCGCGTGCGCGCGAAGCAAGTTGACGCGCGGATGCTCCCTGCCCGTGCCAAGGGCAGGGCAGGAATGGTTTGGTGCGCCAGGAAGCAAAGTTGGTGCGCCAAGGTCTTGTGTGTGATGCGCCAATTTCAAATGCTGCCCTGCCCGCGCCAAGGGCAGGGCAAGGTTCCCAATCTCATGGCCCGTGTTCGAATCTGGTGGCTTGCAAACACGCTACTTTTTCTTTTGATTCTTTGGCACGCTAGTGGGTGTTAGAGCTTGGCTTCTTCATGGTCCCTTGTTCGAAACTTGTGGCTTGCATGGGTGTCATTTTCCCTTGAATTTCTTTCCTCATGGAGCCCGATCCTGCTCTCCACAAGGGCAGGGCAGAGTTTGCTTCTCTTGGCTCCAAGGCACCATTTTGTGCTCTGCCCTTGGAGTGGGCAGGGCAAGGTTGCCTTGTCTTGGTTTGGTTACATGATGCTGCCCTCCTAGAGGGCATTCTGCCCTTGTGGAGGGCAAGGTTGCTTCCCCATTATAATGCGGCACGCCTCCTCTTGATTCGGCCACGCTTTTCTTTCTTTGGCTACACTTCTTATGCCACGCTTTCCCTTTTCTTTTCTTTTCTTCACCTAAAATAAACCAAACAACCACTCAAAGCATCACTAAATTCAAGAGGCTTATAAATCAATTAAAATGCAATTAAAATTAGCTTAAACCTCATGATTTATCATTAATTTCATAGTGGTTGCTTGATTTAGAGAAGTTATGCATTTTCACTCCAAATCACTAACTTAGGATGCAAGAAAGTGCATAAATGCTAACAAAACAAGTGAAATTAGCTTGAAAAATGGGTATATGATGACTTGTCATCAGGAGTCTTGCGTGCTTGAAGAAGAAGACAGTAGGAAAGCAGAGATTCAGAAGATAGAGCATCTCCAAAACCTCAACCTGTTCTCCATTACTGCAAAACAAGTACTTATTTCATGTTCTTTTACTTTTCACAATCAACCCTGATAATTATTGATATCCTGACTAAGAGTTACAAGATAACCATAGCTTGCTTCAAGCCGACAATCTCCGTGGGATCGACCCTTACTCACGTAAGGTATTACTTGGACGACCCAGTGCACTTGCTGGTTAGTTGCGCGGGATTGCAAAAGTGTGATTGCAATTTCGTGCACCAGTAGCACTTCCCTTATCCAGATTGCTGCAGAAGGATATTGAGTTCGAGTTCAGTGAGAATTGTAAGGAAGCGTTCGATAAACTGAAGACCAACCTGACTCAAGCTCCCA
Source organism: Arachis stenosperma (assembly GCF_014773155.1). Lineage (NCBI taxonomy): Eukaryota > Viridiplantae > Streptophyta > Magnoliopsida > Fabales > Fabaceae > Arachis > Arachis stenosperma. Next base: position 53,266,303 of record NC_080381.1, on the reverse strand, counting down.
TTGTGAGAGGACCAAACTGGAGCCAGCCATCTGAAATCATGTGCGATGCTTCCAACCATGCAGTAGGAGTAGCGCTGGCTCAGCGTGAAGGTAAGGATCCTTTTGTTATTGCTTATGCGTCTAAAACTTTAGACGCTGCCCAGTCCAATTATACTACTACTGAGAAAGAGCTTCTTGCTATTGTTTTTGCTCTGGATAAATTTCGAGCTTATCTACTTAGTACTAGAGTAGTAGTGTATTCAGACCATGCAGCTTTGAAGTATCTATTAGCTAAAAAGGAGTCCAAAGCAAGGCTCATACGTTGGATATTGCTTTTACAAGAATTTGATTTAGAAATAAAGGATAGGAGTGGTAATCAGAATCTAGTGGCAGACCACTTGAGTCGCCTTGAGCACATTAAGGATGATTCTACTCCTATAGATGATAATTTTCCATTTGATAACCTGCAAGCAGTATCTGAGGTAGCACCTTAGTACGCACCTGTAGCTAATTATCTAGTTAGCCGCACATTTCCTCCACATTTTTCTAAGCATCAAAGGGACAAGCTGAAAAGCGAGTCTAAATATTATATATGGGATGACCCATATTTGTGGAGATGTGGTGCTGATCAGGTAATTAGACGTTGTGTACCTCAATCAGAATTCCAGTCCATTTTGGAGGCCTGTCACTCATCTGAGAGTGGAGGACATTTTGGCCCTCAAAGAACAGCTAGAAAGATCTTAGACTATGGATTCTGGTGGCCTACTCTTTTTAGAGACGCTGCTGAGTTTTGTCGATCTTGTCTTCCATGCCAAAAATTTGGTAATATATCCAGGAGGGATGAGATGCCTCAACAATTTATGCTTTTTTGTGAAATTTTTTATGTTTGGGGCATTGACTTCATGGGTCCGTTCCCAAATTCTAATGGTCAATTTTATATATTGTTAGCTGTGGATTATGTTTCCAAGTGGGTGGAAGCAATTTCCACCCGCACTGATGATGCTAACACTGTTGTTTCCTTTGTGAGAAACCATATTATTTGCAGCTTTGGATCACCACGAGCAATCGTGAGCGATCAAGGCACCCATTTCTGTAACAGGAGACTAACAGGATTGATGAAGAAGCATGGGACAATTCATAAGGTTGCAACAGCATACCATCCTCAGACCAATGGGCAAGCCGAGGTGTCAAACAGAGAGATAAAGCGTATCTTACAGAAGATAGTCAACCCTCATAAAAAAGACTGGAGCACCAGGCTGCAAGATGCAATATGGGCATACAGGACAGCATACAAAACACCCATTGGAATGAGCCCTTTCCGCTTAGTTTATGGAAAAGCTTGTCATCTCCTAGTTGAAGTAGAGCAAAGAGCCTTTTGGGCAGTCAAGGAGTACAACATGGGAATTGAGCAAGCTGGAGCTGAAAGGAAGTTGCAACTGCAAGAACTGGAGAGCCTTCGCCTAGAAGCTTATGAGAACTCAAGAATATACAAGGAAAAGATGAAGGTTGTACATGATCAGCACATTAGGAGAAAAGAGTTCCAACCTGGGGATTTAGTCCTCCTTTACAAATCTCGACTAAGACTCATGCCAGGCAAGTTGAGATCGAGATGGAAAGGTCCATACAGAGTAGAGAAGGCCGAACCATACGGAGTTTATCACCTAAGCCACCCTTCACACTCTGAACTTATTAAAGTTAATGGACAACGTCTAAAGCTGTACCATGGAGAGAAGCTGCAAAAAAATAAGGAGCTTGAGATCTTCCTCTTGGAAGATCCCCACAGGCCAGAAGATTAAGCTACTGGAGCGTCCAACCTACGGACGTAAAAAGCAAAGTGCTAGGTGGGAGACAACCCACCATGGTATGATCGTTCTTTTCTTCCTATCTTTAGTTTTTCCTAGTCAATAACTCTTCTCTTTATTAGCACCTTCATGCATCTGCATTCGCATTTTATATATAAAAAAAAAACAAGAGCTGCGCGACGTGACCGCATCAGCGACGCGTCCGCGTCGCAAGAAGAGGTGAGAAAATAAAAAGCGTACAGAGAGTCACGCCGGAGCGTGGCTGGAGGCGTGCCAATGGCACAAATCATCCCACGTGACCGCGTCACTGACGCGTCCGCGTCACATGGGATTCCTGGCCTTCCACGCGATCGCATACCCCACGCGGCCGCGTGCCCTGGATTTCGATGTAAAAGGGTGTGCAACCAATTATTGTGCTGGAGTGGTGCTGGATTGGTGCTGAACGCACAATTTTACCCACGCGGCCGCGTGACCCACGCGACCGCGTCACATTCCTCTAAAAGCCCACTCACGCGATCGCATGCCCCACGCGATCGCGTCACCCCAATTTTCGCAAATTTATCAATTTGAACAGAGAGTTGTGTGGCCGCGAGGTTGTACTCGCGCCAGAAGCACAATATGAGTCACGCGATCGCGTGACTGACGCGACCGTGTCAACTACCTTACAGCGCAATCACGCGAACGCGTGCTCCACGCGGCCGCGTCGCTTGCACCGCACAGCTCCACCAAAACTGCCAAATTATCTTATCTTTCTCTCCTCCAAATCCTAATTTTTCTTTTCCCTCCTTATTTCTCCCTTCTCCCTTCTATCCCACCCTTCACTCTCTCTTTCTCTCACCTCCATTGACAAGGTTTTCTTTTCTTCTTCCCTTCTTCCCTTTTTATCATTCTTCGTATTTTAGATGTTATTTTCTTTTCTTTTCTTTTTCTTTTCTTTATCACTATTTTCTTTCTTCTTCTTTCCTTTTTACATGGTGCTAGCATATTTATTTGAGCCATCATTCCTCATTATTTGCTTGTGGATTATTGTAACTTGTTTGGCACTTATATCTTATTCTCACAAAAGGATTGCTTGCATGTTTACTTTAATACTTTCTATGCCTTATTTACCATGCATGCTATGTGTTTGTGAAAAGGCCCATATGGCATCATGCACTTTTCTACATTATCCTATTCTACTACTCCATGCATGTTTTTCACAAAAATTCCTTTACTATTTTATTAATCCAATTTAATTGCCAATACAAATTGTTAATTTGTTACGAAGTGATGCTTGATCTATGCTACTCATGCCCTTGCCGGCATGCCAATAATCATCTTGCATCTACTTCCCTTTTTATGCACCTATCCTATTTCCTTTCTTGATCTTTTCACATGTTGTCTAGACCATGTGTTTATTTCATTCATCTTCACCGTGCATTGTTTATCACCCACTCCATCTCCTTCCTTGCTTTGTTTCTTTGGATCTAACTTACTTTCTCTTCCCTTTTTCAGAATGGCCACCAAGAAAGGCAAAGAGAAGGCTACCCTTAAACCCACAGCAAGGAAAGGAACGAAGAGAGCATTAGTGGCAGAACCTTCTTCAACTGTAGTCAAGCCCTCAACAAAGAGAATTAAAAGGATTATCAAGGTTGATGAAAAGGAACGAGCCTTCCCAGCCAAGGACATTGCACGATTCCCAAATCGCTGCTGTGAGCAGATGTTTCCTATTCTAGCAGCTCGAAATTACAACAACGAACACCTTCTTATCCTTCCGCCTCATATCGCTGAATTTGTTAAGCCACAAATTGCACATAGACATTGGGGATTTTTACTGAGACAGCCACGACAGGTTAATCTTTTTGGGTTGTTGAGTTCTACTCCAACTTCCACCTGCCGACTCTGCAGTCCATCTATTTACGCCAGAAGCAAGTCCCCATTACAGAAGAAGCCATACAGCAAGCCTTAGATCTTCCACCTGCTCCAGAAGGATTGGATGCTTTTTAGAAAGCCGTAACCAAGTGCTAGGCATACACTTTTGACTGGGACCCTGTTCTCAGAGTTATTGCTCACCCTGGCAGCAAATGGATCTTCAGATACCATCGTTCCCGTCCTAAGGGAATCTCGGCTTCCGCCCTTACCTTAGAGGCTCACGTATGGGCACAGATCATGTCCCATTACGTCTTCCCGAGTACTCATGAGTCCTCCTTCACCGCAGACATGGCCGTTCTACTATGGTGCATCCTCACAGACCAGCCTCTTAATTTACCGCGACATATCCGAAATGCTATGGAACATGTGCAGATCGCGGGCAACCTACCTTTTCCCGCATTGGTCTCTGATCTCATCTCAGCAGCCGGAGTATCCTACAGAGCTGGGGACACCAAAGCCATTCTTTCACGGGATGATCAATATGTCCCTAACGGGAAATATCTCCAGCCACAACTTGCCACTACCAGCCAGTCCACAGAGGATGCTGCAGCTCCTCCCCCATCTACCAGTCAACTGCTACATCAGATACTGAAGCGGTTGGACCAACATGAAAAGAAAGCAAAGCTCCGTGAGCGCCGCAACCAACACCGATTCAAACACCTCAGGGAGCTGCTTCGAGGAGATTGCAGAGACTCAGATACCCCGGACTCCATGTCCTTCACCAGCACAGGAAACCGTGACAGCCCCGACTGTGGAGACACTGCCACCAGCCCACCATTGTTCCTGACAGATGGCACCGAGGATGGTGCAAAGCCTTAAGTGTGGGGAGGTCGGTCAGTACCTGACTTCCGGAGGTAAATTCTCTTCCCTAGCACCAATAAATTAGGATATTTTAGTTAGATTTTCTTTTTCTTAGAATAGGTTAGTTGCATGCATATTCAACTTGATTGAAAAGACAATAAGTTTCTTCTAAAAAAATATCTTTAGAACAAAATTTCACTAATTCTGATCCTAATTTTTAGGATAAATCTGCTTGAAGTTGTATTTGGAACATGATTTTTGAGCTAAAGAACACACAACTTGTGAAAATTTGAGCCTTTATGCATGGTTACATTATTTAACCATAATTATTTTATTCTTGTGTGTTTACTTCTTTATGATTATAATCTATATTTTGTCTCATCCTATATGTCCAATAGTTATTATGTTTATATACTTGCATGTGATTGAGGCCATTATTTGTTTAAACTCACTTATCCAAATTAAGCCTACCCTTTTTAATTACCTTTGTTAACCACTTTGAGCCTTAAAATCCCATTTATTCTGTATTTTACCACATTACTAGCCTTAAGCGGAAAAACAATTGTATATCCCAAATTGAATCTTTGGTTAGCTTAAGATAGAATTGTGTATGCTAGTTGAGTATGGGAATTTGTGGGAACAAAAAATTATTAAGGGAATGTGTCATGATAATATAATGGGAATTTGGGTACCTACTCATGTGAAGCTATAAGAATTACAAATCTATGTGCATTGATAAGCAATGTTTATTTTTATATATAAAAAAAATCAATAAATGAATAAGGGGACAAAATTACCCTAATGTTAAATTAAAAATTCAAAGATCAATGCACATATGAAAAAAAAAAATTTTTTTTGATACATGAGTATGGAAGGTAAAAGGGAATTCTGGGTAGCTAGGTATGAATTCTAAAGTTATATAAAATATATAGGTTGGGTTAAAGCTGGGTTAATTAAAGATTCAATTTATAAGCTCACTTAACCATATATATATATCCCTATCCTTACCTTGGCCCCATTACAACCTTAAAAAGACCTCATGATGTTTACATTGGCATATTAACTGTTGTTGATTGGTTAGGAGAAAAACAAAAGTTAGAGAGCATAATTAGAGAAGGATAGAGTGATTACCCTATACACTAGAGGGATTAGAGCGTATATACATCATCAGTGAGGGTTCTATGCTTAAATTTTCATGTTCCCTGCTTTCATAAGTTATCTTCTTGCACTTTTATCTGATTTACTGTATAGTGATAGAATGAATGGAATTTGATTTGTAATTGTTTTGAAGAGCTTATTTACTTTTGATCAAGTGGGCAAGAATCATATAGTTGTATTGCATTGCATGAATTTCTACATGTTCACACTCATTTATCTTATCTCCTTCAATTAAGCATGAGGACATGCTAATGTTTAAGTGTGGGGAGGTTGATAAACCACTATTTTATGGTTTATATTGTGTATAATTATGTGGTTTTATCATGATCCTTACCCACTTATTCATTAATATAGCATGCATTTATATTTCCTTCCTGGAATTATTACATGGTTGAAAACTGCTTCCTAGAGACTTTTTATTATGCATTTTAGTTCTCCTTTATCCCATTCGATGCCGTGATCTGTGTGTTAAGTGTTTCAGGCTCTATAGGGCATGGATGAGTTGGAGATTGGAAGGGAAGCTAGCAAAAATGGAAGGAACACAAGAAATTAAGGAGACAGCCAGCGAGAAGTGACGCGGCCGCATGGCTCATGCGTTCGCACGGAAGAGGAGAAATCGCGGTGACGCGGCCGCATGGCTCACGCGACCGCGCGGAAAGGAAAAGCACAAGTGACGCGGAGGCGTGAACGTCGCGAACGCGTGGCACGGAAAAACACGAATGACGCGTCTGCGTGGACGACGCGATCGCGTGACATGCGCGATCTGCATAATCTGCAGATTTCGCTGGGGGCGATTTTGGGCCCTGTTTTGACCCAGTTCTCGGCCCAGAACAGCAGACTAGAGCCAGAGAACATGCAGAAATGAAGGACAACATTCATCTACACAGTTTTGAGTTTTTAGATCTAGTTTTACTCCTCCTCTAGGTTTTCTCTCTACACAATTGATACTCTTAGGATATTATTTTTCTACTACTTTTGCATTGGGATATTGAGAAGAGTCATTACCTCATCAAGACTTCGTCATTCTAGTTCATTTTCTTTACTTGGCTTTACTCTTCCATATCCTTTGCTTCGTTAATTTTACCATTGGAATATTATTAGGATTTATTCAAAATAAGGATTATTCTTATTTTAATTGGATTATTTTTTATTTCTATTTACAATGTCTTTCTTTAATTTCTTCTCATATGTTATGAATTTTGCATTCACAATGAGCGAGTAGTTCCCTAACTTGATGGGGAGTTGATTGAAAGGAACCAATTGAGTTGGAAGGCTTGAAAGAAAGATTGTAATTGGGTTTACTGTTGGATTGCCTTCTAGTCACTAACACCAATCCCTTTTAATTAAGTAGGTTGCAATTTGTGAATAGACGTAGCATTCCAACTTGTTTGACTTTCCTTTGCCTAGTAAAGGATAACAAAACAGAATAACTTTTAATTATCAATTAATCTTGAGAGTATTCCAACTATAATAAGGATTCCAACAAATCAACTCCCAGTCAAGGCTTTTATTTACATTGTTCAAATTCATCAATTTAATTTCCTGTTATTCAACTCAAACCTTTTTGAAAACATCTGATTAATAAAATAGCACACCTTTCTGTAACTCGTTGGGAGACGACCTGGGATTCATACTACCAGTATTTAAAATTTGAATTTCTGTGACATATTTCTAAATTGATAATTGAATTTTCGGTGAGTTAAGAACTATACTTGCAACGTACACATTTTAATAATTTTTAATTCACCAATTTTTGCTGCATCAGTGATCTGCTACTTGATTCTCTGTCCCTTTTCTGTCTCTTATTTCTATATCAAACTCTTGCAGAAGCAATGCCCATCTTATGAGTCAGGGTTTTGAATCTTGCTTTGTGAGTAGATATTTAAGAGCAGCATAGTCAGTGTACACAATCACTTTTGATCCTACTAAATAAGATCTGAACTTGTCAATGGCGTAAACCACTACAAGAAACTCTTTTTCTGTGGTTATGTAGTTCTTCTGTGCGTCATTTAGAACACGACTGGCATAATAAATGACGTGCAGAAGCTTGTCATGCCTTTGTCCCAACACTGCACCAATGGCATGGTCACTGGCATCACACATTAATTCAAATGGTAATGTCTAGTCTGGTGCAGAGATGACTGGTGCTATGACCAGCTTAGCTTTCAGAGTTTTAAATGCCTGCAGACACTCTTTATCAAAGATAAATGGCGTGTCAGCAGCTAGCAGATTACTTAGAGGTTTGGCGATTTTTGAAAAATCCTTTATAAACCTCCTATAAAATCCTGCATGCCCCAGAAAGCTTCTGATTGCCTTAATATTGGCAGGTGGTGGTAATTTTTCTATTACCTCTACCTTAGCTTGATCCACTTCTATTCCCTTGTTCGAAATTTTGTGCCCAAGGACAATTCCTTCAGTCACCATAAAGTGACATTTCTCCCAGTTTAAAACCAGGTTAGTCTCTTGGCACCTCTTTAGTACAAGTGCTAGATGGTCAAGACAGGAGTTGAATGAGTCTCCAAATACTGAAAAGTCATCCATGAAGACTTCCAAAAATTTTTCCACCATAACAGAGAAAATTGAGAGCATGCACCTTTGAAAGGTTGCAGGTGCATTGCACAGACCAAATGGCATCCTTTTGTATGCAAATACTCCATATGGACATGTGAATGTTGTTTTCTCTTGATCATGGGGATCTACTGCAATTTGATTATAACCTGAATATCTATCCAGGATGCAGTAGTATTCATGACCTGCTAGTCTTTCTAGCATCTGGTCTATGAAGGGTAAAGAAAAATGATTCTTTCCGATAGCTGTATTGAGCCTTCTATAATCAATACACATACGCCACCCTGTAACTGTTCTTGTAGGAACCAGTTCATTTTTTCATTATAAACCACTGTCATGCCACCCTTCTTAGGGACGACTTGGACAGGGCTTACCTAGGGGCTATCAGAAATAGGATAAATAATCCCAGCCTCTAGTAATTTAGTGACCTCCTTCTGCACCACCTCCTTCATGGCTGGATTTAGCCGCCTCTGTGGTTGAACCACTGGCTTAGCGTGACCCTCAAATAGGATTCTGTGCATGCATCTGGCTGGGCTAATGCCCTTAAGATCACTGATGGACCACCCAAGGGCTATCTTGTGTGTCCTTAGCACTTGAATTAGTGCTTCCTTTTCCTGTGGCTCTAAGGTAGAGCTTATGATCATAGGGAAGGTATCACCTTCTCCCAGAAATGCATATTTCAGGGATGGTAGTAATGATTTGAGCTCGGATTTAGGAGGTTTCTCCTCTTCCTGAGGGATTTTCAGAGGTTCTATTATTCTCTCTGATTCCTCCAGATCAGGCTGAACATCTTTAAAGATATCCTCTAGTTCTGATTCGAGACTCTAAGTCATATTGACCTCTTTTACCAAAGAGTCAACAATATCAATGCTCATGCAGTCATTTGGGGTGTCTGGATGTTGCATAGCTTTGACAACATTCAACTTGAACTTATCCTCATTGACTCTCAGGGTTACTTCCCCTTTTTGAACGTCAATAAGGGTTCGGCCAGTTGCTAGGAAAGGTCTTCCAAGAATGAGAGTTGCACTCTTGTGCTCCTCCATTTCTAGCACCACAAAGTCAGTGGAAAAGGCAAATGGCCCAACCTTGACAATCATGTCTTCAATCACGCCTGATGGGTATTTAATGGAGCCATCAGCAAGTTGGAGACATATCCGGGTTGGTTTAACTTTATCAGTCAACCCAAGCATTTTGATAGTAAATGCAGGTATTAGGTTAATACTTGCCCCAAGATCACATAGAGCTTGCTTGGTACAAGTACCCTCTAATGTGCATGGTATCATAAAGCTTCCGGAATCTTTAAGCTTCTCAGGTAAGCTTTTCAGAATGACTGCACTGCATTCTTCAGTGAGGTAAACTTTTCAGTTTCCCTCCAATCCTTCTTATGACTTAAGATCTCTTTCATGAACTTAGCATAAGAGGGTATTTGCTCAAGTGCTTCTGCAAACGGAATCTTTATTTTAAGAGTCCTGAGATAGTCTGCAAAGCGGGCAAATTGCTTATCCTGTTCTGCTTGGCAGAGTTTCTGAGGATAAGGCATTTTGGCTTTGTATTCCTCAACCTTAGTTGCTGTAGGTTTATTGCCTGCAGATGTGGGTTGAGAAGCCTTTTTAGAGGGGTCGCTATCAGCACTTGTATGTGTCTGATCTTCCACTGGCGTTTGAATGCTAGGGGTGGAAGCTGGAGTAGCGTTAGATGCCAACTCCTCACCTGTTTCTGGCGTCTGAACTCCAAAACTGTGCTTCCTTTGGGCGTTCAACGCCAATTCCTTGCTTGTTTCTGGCGTTGAACGCCAGGACTGAGCATGGTTTGGGCGTTTAACGCCAGCTTTCCACCCATTTTTTGGCGTTTGAGCGCCAGAATTATTCCTCTCTGGGCTCTTACTGTCCTCAGATGGATTTTGGGTAGTTTGCTCATTTCTTGGCTTCCTGCTACCTTAAAGTGAGGTGTTTAATATTTTTCCACTTCTTAATTGAACTGCTTGGCACTCTTCTGTTATTTGTTTTGATAACTGCTGTTCTGTTTGCTTCAACTGTACTTCCATATTCATATTAGCCATTCTTGTTTCTTGTAGTATCTCCTTGAATTCGGCTAGCTGTTTTGTTAGAAAATCTAGTTGCTGATTGAATTCAGTAACTTGTTCTGCAAGACTGAGTTCAGCAGTTATTGTTTTAGCCTCTTCATTGATGGAAGGTTCACTGCTTAGGTATAGATGCTGATTTCTGGCAACTGTATCAATAAGCTCTTGAGCTTTTTCTATTGTCTTTCTCATGTGTATAGATCCACCAGCTGAGTGGTCTAGAGAAATCTGAGCTCTCTCTGTAAGCCTATAATAGAAGATGTCTAACTGCACCCACTCTGAAAACATTTCAGATGGGCATTTTCTTAGCATCTCTCTGTATCTCTCCCAGGCATCATAAAGGGATTCATTATCTCCTTGTTTAAATCCTTGAATGCTCAGCCTTAGCTGTGTCATTCGTTTTGGAGAAAAATAGTGATTCAGGAATTTTTCTGACAGCTGTTTCCATGTCTTTATGCTGTCCTTAGGTTGGTTATTTAACCACATCATAGCTTGGTCTTTTACAGCAAATGAAAACAGTAACAATCTGTAGACATCCTGATCTACTTCCTTATCATGTACTGTGTCAGCAATTTGTAAAAACTGTGACAGAAACTCTGTAGGTTCTTCCTGTAGAAGACTGGAATACTGGCAACTTTGCTGCACCATGATAATGAGCTGAGGGTTCAACTCAAAGCTACTGACTCCGATGGAGGGTATACAGATACTATTCCCGTATGAAGCAGTAGTGGGGTTAGCATATGACCCCAGAGTCCTTCTGGTCTGTTCATTTCCACTTAAGTCCATAATGGAAAAAGGGAGATGATGTGAATTTATTTTATTTATTTTATTATATATAAAAATTTTGAAATAATAAAAATAAAATAAAATAAAATAAAGACGACAATAAAATTAAAAATAAATAAAAATAAAAGTAAAATAAAAAAAGAATTTAAAAATATTTTATGAAGATTTTTGAAAGTGAGGAGAGAGAAAGTGGTTAGGATATTTTCGAAAAAGATAAATTTTTTTTTAAATCTTAAAAGGATAAGATTTAAAAAATTTTGAAATTAAAATCTAAATTTTTATATAAAAAAATTCGAAAATATTACTTAAAATTAGTTAGAAAAGATATATATATATATATATATATATATATATTGAATTTTGAATTTTATGATGAAAGAGAAAAACACACAAAAGACACAAGACTTAAAAAGTTTTAGATCTAATGCTCCTTGTTTTCGAAAATTTTGGAGGGAAAACACCAAGGAACACCAAACTTTAAAATTTTAAGATCAAAACACAAGAAAGACTCAAGAACACCTTGAAGATTCACAAGAACACCAAGAACAAAAGAAAGAACACCAAACTTAAAATTTTTAGAAAACCACAATAAAATTTTTGAAAATTAAAGAAAGATTAACAAGAAAACACCAAACTTAAAGTTTGGCACAAGATTTAATCAAAGAAAAATTATTTTTGAAAAAAGTTTTAAAAGGAAGATACCCAATTGCCAAGAACATAAGCCAACGCTCTAGCCAACTGAGCTATAAATGTAACGTGTTTTAATATTGTATATAAAAAAATATATTTTTGAAAACTAATATTTTGAAAAAGCACAAGGAAAACACGAAAAATACACAAAATAGGAAAAACCAAAGATCAAACAAGAAAATTTGACAAGAACAATTTGAAGATCAAGGAAAAATAAAGAACATGCAATTCAAAAATTTAAAGAAAAATATAAAATATGAAATTGACACCAAACTTAAAATATAAAACTAAACTCACATAAAAATTAAAAATTAATAAGGAAAAATAATATTTTTGAAAAAGTTTTGAAAAGAAATTAAAGGACTCAGATTTCATGACTCTATAGCAACAAAAATAAACTATTCCTAATATAAGCAACAAAATAAACCTTTAGTTGTTCAAACTCGAACAATCCCCGGCAACGGCCAAAAACTTGGTGCACGAAATTGCAATCACACTTTTGCAATCCGCACAACTAACCAGCAAGTGCACTGGGTCGTCCAAGTAATACCTTACGTGAGTAAGGGTCGAATCCCACGGAGATTGTTATTTTGAAGCAATCTATGGTTATCTTATTAATCTTAGTCAGGATACCAATAGGATTCTTTAGCCTCGATTGTAAAAGATAAAAGAGCATGAAATAAATACTTATTATGCAGTAATGGAGAATATGTTGGAGTTTTGGAGATGCTTTGTCCTCTGAATTTCAGTTTTTCTCTTGTCCTCCTCTGCACACACGCAAGGCTCCTTCCATGGCAAGCTGTATGTAGGGTGTCACCGTTGTCAATGGCTACTTCCCATCCTCTCAGTGAAAATGGTCCAAATGCTCTGTCACAGCATGGCTAATCATCTGTTGGTTCTCGATCATGTCGGAATAAGATCCATTGATCCTTTTGCGTCTGTCACTACGCCCAACACTCGCGAGTTTGAAGTTCGTCACAGTCATCCAATCCCAGAATCCTACTCGAAATACCACAGACAAGGTTTAGACTTTTCGGATCCTCATGAATGCCGCCAACAATTTTAGCTTATACCACAAAGATTCTGATTAAGGAATCTAAGAGATACTCATTCAATCTAATGTAGAACGGAGGTGGTTGTCAGGCACACGTTCATGGATTGGGAAAGGTGATGAGTGTCACGGATCATAACCTTCTTCATAGTAAAGCGCGAATGAACATCTTAAACAGGAACAAGCATGTTTGAATGGAAAACAGAAATAATTGCATTAATTCATCGAGACGCTGCAGAGCTCCTCACCCCCAACAATGGAGTTTAGAGACTCATGCCGTCAAAGAGTATAGAATTCAGATTTAAAATGTCATGAGATGCAAAATAAATCTCTAAAAGTTGTTTAAATATTAAACTAGTAACCTAGGTTTACAGAAAATGAGTAAACTAGGATGGATAGTGCAGAAATCCACTTCTGGGGCCCACTTGGTGTGTGCTGGGGCTGTTTCTGGAGTTGAACGCCAGGTTGTAACCTGTTTCTGGCGTTGAACTCCAACTTGCAACCTGTTTCTGGCGCTGAACGCCAAACTGCAACATGGAACTGGCGTTGAATGCCAGTTTACGCTGTCTATCTTCGCGCAAAGTGTGGACTATTATATATTGCTGGAAAGCTCTGGATGTCTACTTTCCAACCCAATTGAGAGCGCGTCAATTGGACTATTTTAGCTCCAAAAAATCCATTCCGAGTGCAGGGAGGTCAGAATTCAACAACATTCGCAGTCCTTTTTCAACCTGAATCAGATTTTTGCTCAGCTCCCTCAATTTCAGCCAGAAAATACCTGAAATTAAAGAAAAATACACAAACTCATAGTAAAGTCCAGAAATATAAATTTTTCCTAAAAACTAATAAAATTATACTGAAAACTAACTAAAACATACTAAATTCTACATGAAATTACCCTAAAAAAGCGTATAAAATATCCGCTCATCAGTTCGCCAGAAACCTAGGCCTCCATTTTCTAATACTCAAAACCAAGCCCAAAAGTCTTAAAATGGTATTATAGAAGCTTACAACCTTGTTAGGAAGGTAGAATAGTTGAAAACAAGTAAATTTGAGAAAAAGGACTTGTGCGGCCGTACAGGGGTCTGTGCGTGCGCACGCCCAGAAAATTTTAAAATGTGTGCGTTCGCACAGGGGTGTGCGTACGCACAGTGGCAAAACTTACAGAATCTGATCACTCGCACAACCTGTGACAGAACCCCTAACAGAATGGCCTTCCCAACGTGTGCGTCCGCACAGGATGAAATTCTTCCTTAGATATGTGCGCGCACAAGCTGTGCTAGAGCTGCAAACAGAACGAACTTCCCACAGATCAAAATATTCACAGGTTGTGCGTCCGCACAAGGCTGTGCGTGCGCACATATCAGAAATCATAAAATTCTGTAACTTTGCAGAATATTCAGATTTTTAACACCAACTTTGAATGATCAAAACTTCCTCTACAAAATTCCAATTTTTACAAACTTTATATGGAATTAAAGGGTTTTCAAAGATCTTTAATTCCAAACAAATTTCAATAAGTTTTCAAAAATCGAGACAAAAGTTATGATCAAACAAAGTTCACCAAAAACCCAATTTTACCAAACTTCACAATTTCCATAATTTCTTACCATACCCATATCATATCATACCAAACCATCCAAAACTCCACTTTTCATCAAAATTTACCTGTTGTATCATAATACACCAACCTTACCACATTCTCCTTCTCATTTCATTACTCTCAATTCCAACATCAACTATATAACACTTATCATCAAATCACCATCAAACCTACCATTTCATATATCATAACACTACAATTATCATAATGAACCAATTTCCAATCCATACAATCATTCAACATCATCATATCATTGTAACTCATCACAATCAAACCCAACATTCATCAACTCATCAACATTTAACACACCAACAATCATTTTAATTCAAACCTATCTATTGGTCACTAGCCTATGTGTCCATGAATATTATATATTACATAGAAGAAACCGAAACCATACCTTGGCCAATTCCCTATATGCACCAACTCTCCAAATTAGCACAAACAAGCTTCCAGCCACAACCAAGCTTTCAATTCTACTCCAATAAGCACAATTAAGTCCCAATAGCTCCCAAAGCCACAATAATCAAACTATATACATATAAATCACCTCAAATCAACCTAGGGTTCCAACTAAACATAAATTCACAAGGTTTAATGGCTTTTACCTTTTCCAACAGATTTGGATGTCAAAACCCAAGGCTAAGCAAGGATTAAAGCAAACCTAAACATCCAAAATCACAAAAACTCACTTAATCACAAATCCTAAGAACCAAAATTTTGGAGAGAAGAATAGAAAGAATTTCGTGGTTACCTCTCCAGTTTCTTGTATGGGTTTTGTAGAGCTCTTCACAAGAAACGCGTAGCCGCAAACGGTGCGGCGATCGGAGATCTATAGCTCAAGAAATAAGCTAAAGAAGAAGAGGGTGAATAGTGTTTCTTCTTCCTCACTTCCCCTTTCTTTTCTGCGGTGTGTGTTGTGTTTAATTGGTGTTGTAGCTGGTTTGGTTCATTAAATGAGCCTTTTATATGTTGGTCTTGGGCCCAACTTGGGCCCGGTCCAACCTGTTAGTATTTTTAGCCCGTTTGGCCCAACTTCGGGCCAAACCTTTAAAATTAACACCCGATTTTCCATTTCTAATGTTTTTCTAAGATTTTTGACTGTTTCAATTTTTTCTTGCGCAGTACCGGGCAGACTTGAACCGGTTCAACCGGTTCAACTACCGGTTCGCGGTTTTTCTTGGTTTCGCAGAAAACACATTTTCTGACTCAGAAAGACCCACTGAGTCTAAAAATGATATTTAAAACCTCAAATTCTTGCTCTAACTTTTCAGAATCAAATTTGGACAATATAATCACTTAATTAACTGGTTGATTAGTTGTGGTTCTTACATTATCCCCACTAAATAAGAAATTTTGCCCTCAAAATTTGAATTACCTGAGAAAAGCTCGAGATAATCCTTTCACATCCCAGACTCCAATTCCCAAGTGTGCTCTTCTACTCCTGCTCGCTCCTAAGCAACTTTAATCAATGGGACATCCTTTCCTCGCAGCCTCTTCACACTAGTGTCATCGATTCTCACTGATGTCACTTAGAAAGTCAAGTTCTCTTTCAACTCGACCAATTCAGGCTCCAACACATGAGCCGCATCCGACGTATATTTATGGAGCTGTGACACGTGGAATACATCATGCAAGTTAGATAGATGAGGTGTCAAAGCTACTTGATACACCACCGGCCCGAATCTCTTCAAAATCTTAAACGGTCCTATATATCTTGGGTTCAACTTCTTGGTTTTGATTGCTCCTCCAATCCCAGTTGTTGATGTAACCCTAAGGAATACGTGCTCTCCCACTTCAAACTCTAACGGTTTCCTTCTCTGATCCGCATAGCTCTTCTGCCGACTTTGGGCAGTTAGAATCCTTGCACGAATCTTCTTAATGTTCTCAGTAATCTCTGCTACTAAATCTGGACCCAAAACGCTTGCTTCACCTGATTCATACCAACAGAGTGGAGACTGGCACTTCCATCTATATAAGGCCTCATACGGAGCCATCCCAATACTCGCATGAAAGCTGTTGTTGTACCCAAACTCCACCAATGGCATGTAACGATACCAACTTCCAGGTTGATCCAAAACACATGCTCTCAGCATATCCTCTAACGTCTGAATAGTTCTCTTCGACTGTCCATCGGTTTCCGGATGATATGCGGTACTAAGACATAGCTTCATACCAAAGGCTCTTTGGAAAGCTCCCCAAAACCTTGAAGTGAATCGGGGATCACGGTCTGATACTATGCTCAACGGCATACCATGCAACCTTACTATCTCCTTGATGTACAATCTCGCCAACTCCTTCATAGAATAGTTTACTCGGATAGGCAGAAAATGAGCGAATTTGGTTAAGCGATCCATGATCACCTAAATCGCATCATATCTTGAAGCTTCTGCTCATCTTGCTGAGCCCTTTGTATTTCTGATTTAAACGTGCTTGAGATCTGTAACTGGTTCAAACAAGTTCTTCCGGCAACTTCACCAATGTCCAGCTTAAGATCCACGCATTTATCCACTAACTCCTCCTCCTTGATCCTCATCCAAGCAATCGTTAAAGATTTCCGACTCAAAGCGTCTGCTACTACATTTGCCTTTCCAGGATGATAACTTAGCTCAAAATCATAATCTTTAAGCAACTCCATCCACCTTCTCTGGCGCATATTTAGTTCTTTCTGATCAAAGATGTACTTGAGACTCTTATGATCAGAAAAGATGCTAAACCTTACTCCGTACAAGTGGTGTCTCCAAATCTTCAATGTAAACACAATCGTTGCTAACTCCATGTCATGAGTTGGGTAATTCACCTCATACGGTCTAAGCTGACGCAATGTGTAAGCCACCACGTTCCGGTGTTGCATTAACACGCAACCCAAACCCTTCAAGGAAGCATCATAATATACTTTAAACGGTTCATGTGGTTCTGGTAAGATTAGAATAGGTGCCAAAGTTAATCTTTGCTTTAAAGTCTGAAAACTCTTTTCGCACTCCAACGTCCACACAAAAGGCGCTTCTTTCCTTGTTAACTTCATCATCGGTAGCGCAATTTCGGAAAATTTTTTGATAAATCTCCGGTAATATCCGGCTAAACCTAAAAAGCTCCTGACTTCCATTACAGTCGTCGGTCTTTCCCACTCCATCACCGCTTCTACCTTAGAAGGATCTACAGCTATTCCTCCTTTACTCACCACGTGGCCTAAGAACTTTACTTCTTCCTTCCAGAACTCACACTTTGACAATTTAGCATACAATTTCCACTCCTTTAAGATTTGCAACACAATCCTTAAGTGTCCCTCATGCTCCTCTGCCGTCTTAGAGTAAACTAAGATGTCATCTATGAAAACCACTACGAATTCGTCCAAAAAGGGATGAAACACCCTATTCATGTAATCCATGAAAACAACAAGTACATTTGTTAACCCAAAGGACATTACCACAAACTCGTAGTGTCCATAGCGTGTTCTAAACACAGTCTTAGGAATATCAGCCTCTTTCACACTTATCTGAAGGTAACTGAATCTCAAAACGATCTTGGAAAACACTCCAGCTCCTTGCAATTGATCCATCAAGTCATCTATCCTTGGCAGCGGGTACTTATTCTTCACTGTCACTTTGTTTAACTGTTGGTAATCCACACACAAACACATTCCTCCATCCTTTTTCTTTACCAATAAAACTGGCACTCCCTACGGTGATACACTCGGTCGAATGAACCTCTTGTTCAGAAGTTCTTCCAACTGAGTCTTTAATTTGGCCAACTCTATCGGAGCCATTCTATACGGTGTAATAGACACTGGTCCAGCTCCCGGCACCAATTCTATTGTAAATTCAATTTTCCTTTGAGGTGGGAACTCAGGGATATCTTTCGGGAACACTTCTGGAAAATCTCTAACCACCGAAATCTGATATAAGTTCAGGGCATCACCTAACGCATTAGCAGCCAACAGAATATAACCCTGACACTCCTCCTCACTATAATGCACCATTATAGTGTTCAGGTAATACCCCATAGCTAGCACTGCTCCATTCTCTCCTTCCGGCATAAACCGAATAGACTGTTCAAAGCAATCCAACAAAATCCAATTCTTCGACAAACCCCAAAATCATTTATAGCCCCACCATTGGTAAACAAATCAAATCGTGCACAAAGTCTCTACCCTCAAGCATGAAACCTACTTGTCTACAACCTGACCTAGTCATAACTATTTGATGCGGAGTATGTACATGCAGATCAAAAGGTAACTCTGACACTTTCAAGCCTAATTCCTCAACTTTAGCAAACGAAATAAACGAATGCAAAGCTCCAGTATCATATAATGCAACTAAAGATTTATCACCAATTAGACATATACCTCTCATCAATGGATCCGCCTTGGAAGCATCCTTGGCATTCAAAGCAAAGACTCGCCCTTGATGCTGACTCTGGCCCGCATTTTGGTTCCTCCCACGAGTGTAATCCCTCGCAATGTGGCCAGGCAACCCACAATTGAAACAACTACCTAAACCAATCTTGCATGAGTCATAAGGGTGAAAACGCCCACAACGATCACAAACTAAATACGGAGAACTCTTACTCTGATTTCCTCTTCCCTTAGCATACTGAAATTGATTCTGATTGTTCTTTCTGGTACTTAATGCACTTCCAGCTCTCGTAAGTCTCCGAGACACCTTGACACACCCTAGAAAACCAATAGAGCTCCTCAAACTTGTTGGTGTAGTCTGCCATAGACAGGAAACCTTGCTTCAGCTGCATCAGCTCCATCTCCTTTGCTTCCCTTGCAGACTTAGGGAAGTATTTCTTATAGAAAGCCGTCTGGAACACCTCCCATGGAATGTCGGCATTCTGAAGTTGTAGCAAAAGACACTCAGCTTGCCACCAGGGCTGGCCCTCTCCCACTAGCTGATAAGTGGCAAATTTGACATACTAATTGTGTGGAACATGCTGCGCTTGTAAAGCACGCTCCATGGCCTGGAACCAGTGGTCCATTTTAGTAGGATTTGTGGATCCTTGGAAAGTTGGCGGATGAACCTTGAGGAACGTCGCCAAGGTTATCGAAACTCCTCCCATGTTATTGACATTACCCTCAGCATTATCATTGGCATTCCCTTTGCCATTTCCATGGCCATTTCCGTTCCCGGCCAGTTGGCCCAATCTCTGCATAGCTTGCAGAGTCACAACAGCATTCGCTTCCATGGATTTAGCGAGATTCGCCATTGCCGCCATGAATTCGGCATGATTGTCAGCTGGTTGCTCATTCCTACTTTCTCGTGTACGTGTTCGACCTCGTCCATGAGTGGCCATTAGGGTTCCTGACTACACCAAATAATCGATATCAAGGTGATCAGTCTCAATATCAAAAGTCTGGTGCTTCAATTATCCCAAACAGGCACTCACAAACAAGCATGCTATACAATATCAAATAGATAACCTAATAGCATCAAGGAAAAGACACAGAGTATGCAATGAAGCAAAATCAGTCCATCCCTCAGGCTCACGAGGACGAACCGCTATGATACTACTAAATGTAACACCCTAATTAGCCTAAACCTTACCTCGTGTCGTAAAGCAAAGGTTAATCAGAGATTACGACAGTTCTAAGCTCATATATATATATATATATATATATATATATATATATATATATATATATATATATAGGAAGAATAGTATAATCTAGAAGCCCAATAAAGGATATAGCTCAAAAATAGGATTTTAAAAGCGCAAAACGTACTAACGAAGCTACTAGCTTAAAGCACAAGAAGCAGATAAGATATAACAAAAGATAAGTATATAATATCATAGGAAACTAGTCACGACTCGCGGAGTTTAATTTGGCTTACCATATACAGGTATACAGAACCATACAGTGAAAATAGCTTATACAAGTTTTGTTCTCTCATATACATGCCTCTAGGCAAAACAAAATACAAAAAGAGAGACGTATAAACAAAATAAACCAAAAAGACTCCAAAAGAATCCAAGATCTTTCGCTTCTATCACCATCTAAAGCAACTCACTGAGGTGGGTTGCGACCTGCATCTGAAAAGCACAACAGAAATATGGTATGAGAACCGGAGGTTCTCACTATGGTAACAGTGCCCAATGATGTAGGATATAAGACCCCGAGACGCCAAAGGCAATCCTAAGCTCCATATCCATCACAAGATTTCAAACTTAAGCATTCTAAAACAGATAAGCATAATATACCAACATTGACTTAAATAAACCAGGTCATCTGTCTTAGGGGATTTCTACTCTAACCAAACACCGCTGTCCCACAGCCTTCACCAACTAATCCTCCATGCGATCCCATCGCCAGCCTTCCGAACCTCCTTATTCCCAGCATAAAACACAGATAGTATACAATGCAAGTAAAAAACATGTATTGACATATAAGGAAATTAATTCAATTAGCAATTAGGCATGTTATACAAATAGGCAAGCCATTACAAGTAGACAAAGCATACAAACAAATAGAAAATGCATATGAGGAATGCCTGCTTTACTAGCTGTGATATCACATTATCGGTTCAACTGCCAACCCGACAGATCTCCACGGAGATGTCGCCCTTCAAAATTCTCATATGGGAACCCCCGAGATATAGTGCTTGGATTACTGACCAAGTACCGGCGCCTGCACGCTCTATAGTTCCGAAGGGATGCGAGCGGGATACTCTTGCCACAGACCTCACATGTCAACGCAAGCCGAATTAACCACCGTCCTTACGCCGCTGCCGCTACCTCGACAGGCGGGATTAACCACCGTCCCTGCCGGGCGCATAGCGTCTTATAATATCAACAAAAATATTATTTCAGTGTTTTTCAAAAAGCATTTTCAGTATACAGAGATCCATCATCTCAATCCGAGTCCCCGACTTATCTCAACCACTGTCCTTTCACAATTCAGTTTTCGAACATCAACAAATCGTAATTTCTCATCTCATATATCCATCACCCTTCATATGACATCAAACCATCCTCAGTCCGCTAGAAACCTAGGCCTCCATTTTCTAATACTCAAAACCAAGCCCAAAAGTCTTAAAATGGTGTTATAGAAGCTTACAACCTTGTTGGGAAGGTAGAATAGTTGAAAAAAAGTAAATTTGAGAAAAAGGACGTGTGCGGCGGCACAGGGGTCTGTGCGTGCGCACGCCTAGGAAATTTTAAAATCTGTGCGTACGCACAAGGGTGTACGTATGCACAAGTGGCAAAACTTACAGAATTTGTTCACTCGCACAACCTGTGCCAGCGTCCTTAACAGAATGACCTTCCCAACGTGTGCGTCCGCACAAGCCTATGCGTCCGCACAGGATGAAATTCTTCCTTAGATATGTGCGCGTACAAGCTGTGCAAGCGCTGCAAACAGAACGCACTTCCTTGCCTGTGCCTGTGTGTCCGCACAGATCAAAATTTTTGTAGGTTGTGTGTCTGTACAAGGCTGTGCATGCGCACATATCAGAAATCATAAAATTCTGCAATTTTGCAGAATTTTCAGATTTTTAACACCAACTTTGAATAATCATAACTTCCTCTACAAAATTCTAATTTTTACAAACTTTATATCGATTTAAAGGATTTTCAAATATCTTTAATTCAAACAAATTTCTATAAGTTTTCAAAAATCGAGGCAAAAGTTATGATCGAACAAAGTTCACCAAAAACCCAATTTTACCAAACTTCACAATTTCCACAATTTCTTACCATACCCATATCATATCATACCAAACCATCCAAAACTCCACTTTTCATCAAAATTTACCTGTTGTATCATAATACACCAACCTTACCACATTCTCCTTCTCATTTCATTACTCTCAATTCCAACATCAACTATATAACACTTATCATCAAATCACCATCAAACCTACCATTTCATATATCATAACACTACAATTATCATAATGAACCAATTTCCAATCCATACAATCATTCAACATTATCATATCATTGTAACTCATCACAATCAAACCCAACATTCTTCAACTCATCAACATTTAACACACCAACAATCATTTTAATTCAAACCTATCCTATTGGTCACTAGCCTATGTGTCCATGAATATTATATATTACATAGAGAAAACCGAAACCATACCTTGGCTGATTCCCTATATGCACCAACTCTCCAAATTAGCACAAACAAGCTTCCAGCCACAACCAAGCTTTCAATTCCACTTCAATAAGCACAATTAAGTCCTAATAGCTCCCAAAGCTACAATAATCAAACTATATACATATAAATCACCTCAAATCAACCTAGGATTCTGATTAAACATAAATTCACAAGGGTTTAATGGCTCTTACCTTTTCCAACAGATTTGGATGTCAAAACCCAAGGCTAAGCAAGGATTAGAGCAAACCTAAATATCCAAAATCATAAAAACTCACTTAATCACAAACCCTAAGAACCAAAATTTTAGAGATTAGAATAAAAAAGGATTTGATGGTTACCTCTCCAGTTTCTTGTATGGGTTTTGTAGAGCTCTTCACAAGGAATGCGTAGCCGTAAACAGTGCGGCAATCGGAGCTCTATAGCTTAAGATATGAGCTAAAGAAGAAGAGGGTGAATATTATTTCTTCTTCCTCTCTCCCCTTTTCTTTTCTGCTGTGTGTGTTGTGTTTAATTGGTGTTGTGGCTGGTTTGGTTCATTAAATGAGCCTTTTATATGTTGGGCTTAGGCCCAACTTGGGTCCGGTCCAACTGGTTAGCATTTTTAGCCCATTTGGCCCAACTTCGGGCCAAACCTTTAAAATTAACGCCCATTTTTTCATTTCTAATATTTTTCTAACGTTTTTGACTGTTTTAACTTTTTCTTGCGCAGTACCGGGCAGACTTGAACCGGTTCAACTGGTTTAACTACTGGTTCGCAGTTTTTAATGATTTTTCGTAGAAAACACATTTTCTGACTTAAAAAGACACACTGAGTCCAAAAATAATATTTAAAACCTCAAATTCTCGCTCTAACTTTTCAGAATCAAATTTGGGCAATATAATCACTTAATTAACCAGTTGATTAGTTGCGATTCTTACAGTAGAGGTGTAATCTATTCGGTTTGGTTTGATTTTGGACCGAAAACCAACTGAACCGACCTGATCGATTCTACAATGATACCAACCATTCGGTTGGCTGTTGTTCGAACAACTGAACCGGTTTGGTTCGGTTCATTTTTTTGGTTTTTTACACCTAATAATCAGAATTTAAATCACCATAAAATGAAGTTTAAAACTTTCAATAAACTAGAATAACAAGAGTATATCACATCCAAATTCAATACAAATTCAACTTAATTAAACATAAAACAAAGACAATTAAAAATGTCTAGCAAAACAACAAAAAAACACACTTTAAACCGAAACAGTCACTTTAAAACAAATAAATACCAAACAGCCACCATACTTAATCTAAATCCACACCAGACTCATCATCATTTTCTCCGGTTGGTGCAATTTCTACAAAAATAAAACAAAATAATCAAAATAGATTATAAACATAATATAGATTATAAATTATAAACATAAACCATGAAAAGAACTATAAAATTCTTTTTTGCTTACCTAATTCAAGTTTCTCAAACTCTTCAATAAGCTCCTCAAAATCAGTTGTCATTGGAGAAGCAAGAAGCCAATTTTGTGTGCATATCAATGCCTCAACTGTCTTTGGAGTTAAAAAACTCCTATAGTTGTTAAGAACTCGTCCACCAGTGCTAAAAGCTGATTCTGAAGCAACAGTGGAGAATGGCATTGCTAAGACATCTCTAGCTATTTGAGATAAGATAGGATACTTGTTAGAATTTACTTTCCACTAATGCAATATGTCAAAAGTATTTTGATCACGAGGCTTCTCTAAACCATCCATCAAATACAAATCCACCTCATTCTTGTTGATGATCTCATGAAAATGCACCTCCTTGAAAAAATCACCAGCCATATCGCCATCAGGTACTCCCACATCTGATGCACCATCCGTTGTTGCTGAAGTAAAAGATCTACCCCCATTATTTGCATTTACATAGCATTCAAACATCTTGGAGAATGTCTCTTTCACTTTTGCACCCAAAAAATTAGCATCATCCTTATCATATAGCTTTTCAAAGCTAAATTTCACAAACTTTAACTTGTATCTAGGATCAAGAACCACAGCAACAAAAATTATCATATTGATATTTTTTATGTTACCCCAGTACTTGTCATACTTAAGCTTCATCCTCTCAGCCATACTCCCAAGTAATGGATCTCGACTCCCACAAGAAGCCTTGAATACTCACAAAATCTTACAAAACTCATGAAAATATTGAGAAATCACAAGCAAACTACCAAACACACTCTTTCTAACATCATGAAAAATTTTCAAGAATTCCATAAAGTGTTTTACATTGTCCCAATCAATATTCCTCAGAATATCACCTTGCATTAGAGCATATTCTGTATCTCTCTCCCCTTGTCTCTTGAACGCCTTTTGAAACTTTAAACCACTTTCAAGCATAGTGTATGTAGAGTTCCATCTAGTGGGAATATCGAGTTGAACAGTACACTTGTCTTGTATCCTAGCTTCCTTAATGAAAATTTTGAACCTATTCATGCGACTAGGGGAAGCACGCACATATCTAATAGCATTTCTTATCCTACTAATAGATTCATGCATCTCTTTTAATACATCATTAACAATAAGATTAAGAATATGTGCACAACACCTAACATGCAAATGCTCTCCTTTCAAAGGATGTAAATTTCAATCCTCCATTCTAGTTCTTAGATAAGATATTGCAGTATCATTAGAACTAGCATTATCAACAGTAATTATGAACACTCTAGATATCTCCCACCCCAAAAGACATCTCTTAATTTTTCTACCAATTGTTTCTCCCTTGTGGTTTTTAATAAGACAAAAATTGATAATCCTATTTTGTAGTTTCCAATCATGATCAATGTAATGAGCAGTGATACACATATAATTCAAATTTTGCATAAATGTCCAACAATCAGTAGTTAAACAAATAGATTGATTTGGTTGTTTGAACACAGTTTTCAACCTATTCTTCTCACTAATATAAAGATTCCAACAATTCTTAGGAATAGTAATCCTTCTCAGAAGTGGAAATCTAGGTTGCACAATACTCATATAGAATCTGAATCCCTCCCCCTCAACAAACTTGAACGGTAGCTCATCAACAATTATCATCCTAGCAAGGGCTTTTTTACACATTTCAGCATCAAAAGTAACTGCAGTAAATACCTCTTCACCCTCTTTTTTTGTTGGAAGGTAAGGATTGTTTAACTAGGGTCACCCGAGTCCCTAGAAAATTTTTTTACATTGATTCAACAAATGATAACGCATATTAGTTGTACCATTTCTATGAGAGAGTCATATGCATATGATGCACCACACCAATTACATTTAGACCTAGGATGTGATGGTTTGGACTTAGGATCCTTTGTAAAGTATTTCCAAGTCCAAGATCTAGGTCTAGAAGGTTTTCTGTTACCTTCATTGGGATTATCCTTGCTATCCTCTTCATCAGTTTCCACAGTGCTTGGAGCTGGATTTGTAGGAGTTGCTCTCAGAGTTGCACCCACATTAGTTGAATCAACATTCCTCTTCTTTGATCTAGGATGGGGCGGGGTATTGGTAAGCACGCCGCTGTCCGTTGAAGAACGTACCACAGACTCAACATTTTTACCCCCAACTTTAGGCGTCGGTTCATTAGGCTGTTCATTACTTGTTGGCTGCATATATATAAACATAACAATGAAAAATTAGCATTTTAACTCATCAATAGTACCAAAAGTATTGTTTCCAGCAACAAATTTAGCATTCAAACTTGTGAAAAAATATTGTTTCCAACATTTAAGCCACAACAACAAATTGTGAAACATATTAATTATATATGCAGACATATAAAATCATGTGAAACATATATATGCAGCCAAATTAAACCACAACAACAAATTATGAAACATATATATGCAGCCAATTTAAGCCACAACAACAAATTGTGAAACATATTAATTATAAGTCATGAGAAAACAAAGAAAAGTCATGTAAAATAGTGTGTGTGTGTGTGTGTAAGAGAGAATTATGTGCAGAGTACAGAATTATTAATTATAATGCAGTGGTTGAAGCATAAAAGATAAATTTGTGGCTAACTAAAATATCCCAAATTCATAACTTAAAGAAAAAGAACACCAAAAATTAAATTACAAAGATACTTAGATAGAAAAAGGTATCCAAATCCCTCAGCTTCATAGTTATTAATTAATTCTTCTCATTATTCATCTACAATATATTTATCTATCTATCAATCTATCAATCTATGCAAAGAAAGAGTAACCAACTCATATTTGTATAACATAACCTTTTCTCTAACTTTCTATTCCAACATTGTTATGCTCTTGTAGTAAGGTTCTGGCCCTTTATACATTTATAGCAATATCTGACATCTGCCACATTCAACAACCAAAATGCAATGAAATAATAATTACTTCCTTCTAGTATTTAATAATTAAAAAAGGGGTTAATACATTGTATCATTACCCTTTCCCTAAAATGTTAATTAGAAGCAAATACTTATTAACCATGACAAATAGCAAGATACAAAAAAGTAAGAATCTTCAAACCCATATGATGATGAAAGGAAGGTGGTAACGAAAGGACTAACTAGTCATAATGATGAAAAGAACAAGAGCTATAATCCAAAAAAACACGAGTACTATACCCCCACCAACCATTACTGAATTAGAAAGCTTCTTAAGAGAATACTTAATGATAGATTAATAGCCAATGATCTCGGATGCCCAGGGAACATAGAAACAAGTGCTAAAAATCACATTACTAAATTTAGGTTTACAATTCATTTTTAAACAGCTCATAAACAAAACCAAAGCAGCTCATAAATAGAACCATAAGTAATTCATTTTTAAAGCCAATCAACAAAATTTAAATGACCATAAACAATCAGAGATAGCTACACATATATATTCAAAAAGACACCAAGATTAATTACATAATATTCAAAACTCATCCAACAAGATTAGCAAGTAGCAAGCCAAGACCTTCAAATGTATATTCTGGATTCAAACAGCTACACTTACATGATTATATATACTGAACAATAAAAGACTTATGAAAAACTGAAAAATCACTAAAAACAATTATTCAGGTTAAATCAAGTACAAATATCACTAAAAATCCCACTAAAGTTATATATAGTGTTGAAAAAATATTGCAGACTAGGATTTTGAGATTACTTAGACATGGTGAGTTTATTGACAATATATACATTAATTACTGTAAAAAAATTATAACCAAGGACAAATTCTAACCTCCGAAGAAGACATTATTCAGTTGCTTTTTGCAGGAAAGGGCTCGACGACTGGAGTGCTACTTCGCTTAGGGTTTGTTGCCACGACTTATCACTGGACGATGGCTTCGAGCGACGGTGGAGGGCGCGAACTGGATGATGCTTCTGGGCTTGTAGCTACATGACGACGCTGCTCTTTGCTACGCCTGCAAGTGTGCGACAGAGATAAATGGATGACTTGTGACGGCTTTAAGTGACGGTGGAGGGCTTCCTTGATGGTGGATGACGCTCCTTGGCTCTTTGGCTCTCTCAAAATCTCATTCTCTCAGTCATGGCCGCATGGGGGAGGAAGAATAGAAGATGGAAGGGAGTTTTGGCCTGTGGGTGAGTGGGTGTCTGTGTGAGGAGTGAGGCTGCGCGAGTGAAAGGGCTTCGAGAGTGAGGGTATTCAGATTTAGGTATTTATACCTAGGATAAAGTAAGGGGTAAACCAGTAAAAAGAACTACTACAGAACATCTGCCTTGGTTCGGTTTGGTTTTTACCAAACCAACCATAAATCGAACCGAACCGATTGGTTTAGTTTGAAAAAAACAAAAAACGGTTTTTTCGGTTTTTCATTTGATTGTAATTTTTGGTTCGGTTTTGCGGTATTTTTCAGTCTGGTTCGGTAACTTACACCCCTAATGTACAGTGTCTCTTAGAAAAAAATTCCAATCAAGAATTCAATTTGACTATGCATGTACTACTGCTCATTTTATTATTATTTGTCTTTGAAGAAAATGACAAGGATATATAATGAAGATGTATGCCTTGCGGATAGTGCAAGTTCGTACACCATTCTCAAAAGTAATATATACTTTACTCATCTTGTGCCAAAAGAAGAATATGTTAATACTATTATTGGCTCAGGCAATGTGATAGAAGGCTCCGGAAGAGCTATAATTTTGTTTTCTGGAGGAACAAAATTCATAATAAATAATGCACTATTGTCTACTAAGACTCTAAAGAACTTATTGAGTTTTAAAGATATTCGCCAAAATGAATATCATATTGAAACTATGAATGAGGGAAATCATGAGTACTTATGTATCACAACTCATGATTCAAATAAAAAGGTTATATTAGAAAAGTTAGCCTCACTCTCATCAGGGTTATATTATACCAAGATTAGTGCAATTGAAACACATGCCATTGTAAACCAGAAGTTTACTAGCCTAAATGAATTCATAACTTGGCATGACCGATTGGGTCATCTGAGAACAACCATGATGCGGAGAATTACTGAAAATTCCCATGGACATTCACTAAAGAATCAGAAGATTCTTAAATCTAGTGAATTTTGTTGTGCTGCATGTTCTCAAGGAAAGTGGATTTTAAGGACATTACCAGTAAAGATTGGATTTGAGTAACCTGAATTCCTAGAAAGGATTCAAGGCTATATATGTGGACCTATTCATCTACCATGTGGATCTTTTAGATATTTTATGGTCCTAATAGATGCATCTTCGAGATGGTCACATGTGTGATTATTATCTTTTCGCAACCTGGCATTTGCGAGATTACTTGCTCAAATTATTCGATTAAGAGCACAATTTCCAGAAAATTCAATCAAAGTAATTCGTCTTGATAATGTTGGAGAATTTACTTCCCAAGATTTTGATGCTTATTGTATGGCTAATGGAATAAGTGTTGAACATCCAGTAACTCATGTTCACACACAAAATGGGTTTGCAGAATCTCTTATTAAATGCCTCCAATTAATTGCTAGACCCTTACTTATGAGAACAAATCTCCCAACCTCGACTTGGGGACATGCTATTTTACATGCTGCGGAACTTATTTGTTTGAGGCTAACAAGTTACCATCAATTCTCTCCTATGCAATTAGCTTTTGGCTAGCAGCTAAATGTTTCCCATTTTAGAATATTCGGGTGTGAGATATATGTTCCCATTGCACCATTATCTCGCACCAAAATGGGACCCCAAAGAAAATTAGGGATATATGTTGGATATGATTCTCCCTCTATAGTAAGGTATCTTGAGATACAAACTGGATATATATTTAAAGTTCGGTTTGCGGATTATCATTTTGATGAATCAAAATTTCTAACATTAGGGGGAGAGAATAAGCTTCCTGAAAAAGAACTTAATTGGAATGCATCATCCTTGATATATTTAGATCCTCGATCAGGGCAATGTGAACTAGAAGTTCAAAAGATTATACATTTACAAAGAATAGCAAATGAAGCCTGATGCATTTTTTGATACAAAGAGGATAACCAAATCTTATATACTAGTGGAAAATGCCCCAATTCGAATTGATGTCCCAGTAGGAAAAGAGGCCACTGAAACAAATTTACGCCAGAAGCGTGGTAGACCGATTGGTTCCAAAGACAAAAATCCTCGAAAAAGAAAAGAGGTAAATACTATTCCTGTTGAAAAAGACATGGTAAAGACACCTGTAGTTGTCCAAAATTCTGATATAATTTTAACGCCAGAAGACGTTCAGGTACCTAAAAATTGTGAAAATGACGAGATCTCGATAAATTATGTCTTTACAGGAGAGAAATGGGACAGAAATAAGACAATTATTAATGAAATATTTGCATATAATGTGGCATTAAATATCATACATGAAACTAAGGATCTTGAGCCAAGAACAGTCGAAGAATGTTGACAAAGAAATGATTGGCTAAAATGGAAAGAAACCATGAAGGTTGAGTTAGACTCACTTGCAAAACATGAAGTCTTTGGACCTGTAGTCCGTACACACCAGAAGATGTAAAACCTGTTGGATATAGATAGGTATTTGTGAGAAAACGAAATGAGAAAAATGAAATTGTACGCTACAAAGCTCGATTTGTGGCACAAGGTTTTTCACAAAGGCCCAATATAGATTATGAAAAAATATATTTCCCTGTAGTGGATGCAATAATATTGCGTTATTTGGTCAGTTTATCTGCATATCATAAATTACATATGCATTTAATGGATGTGGTAACAGCCTACTTATACGGCTTATTAGATCGTGATATCTATATGAAAGTCCCTGATGGACTAAATATATCTAAACCATCCAATGAATATTCACAGGGGTTATACTCAGTTAAATTGCAAATATCTTTATATGATCTAAAGCAATTTGGACGAATGTGGTATAAACGTCTTACTGAGTATCTGACCAAAAACGAATTCAAGAATGATAATATCTGCCTATGTAATTTTATAAAGAAATCTGCGTCTAGATTTATTATAATTGCTGTGTACGTTGATGATTTAAATATCATTGGAACTCCTGAAGAGATTCCAACCATTATAAAAACTCTAAAAGAAGAGTTTGAGATGAAAGATCTTGGAAAGACTAAATTTTGTCTCGACCTACAGATCGAGCATACAAAAAATGAGATCTTTATTGATCAAACAACATACACAGAAAAAATCTTGAAAAGATTTTATATGGATAAGTCGCATCCATTAAGTACCCCAGTGATCGTAAAGTCTTTGGATGTGGAAAAGGATTAATTCCGTCCTAAAGAAGAAAATGAAGATATCCTTGGTCTTGAAGTACCATATCTTAGTGCTATTGGAGTGCTAATGTATCTTGCTAATAATACACGACCCGATATATCATTTGCTGTAAATTTATTAGCGAAGAATAGTTCCTCTCCAACCAGAAGACATTGGAATGGAATCAAACAAATATTTTGATATCTTCATTGAACGATTAATATAGGATTGTTTTATCCATATGGATCCAAGTCACAACTAGTTGGCTATGCAGATGCAGGATACTTGTCTGACCCACACAAAATGAGATCTTAAACAGGATACCTGTTTACATATGGTAGTACAGCTATATCATGGAGGTCCACGAAACAGACGATTGCAGCAACATCCTCTAATTATGTTGAAATACTAGCGATACATGAAGCAAGTCGCAAGTGCTTTTAGTTCAGGTGTTTGATCCAATATATTCTGTCATCATGTGGACTAATTGATCATAAGATAGCTCCAACTGTCCCGTTTGAAGATAATACAACATGTATTGCTCAACTTAAAGGTGGACACATCAAAAGTGATAGAACAAATCATATTTCTCCTGAATTCTTCTTCACTCATGATCTTCAAAATTAAGGAACAATTGATGTTCAACAGATCCGCTCAAGCGATAATTTGGCAGACTTGTTTACAAAGATACTTCCAAATTTTTCCTTTAAAAAATTGGTACATCAGATTGGGATGCGTCGATTTCGAGACATTAAATGATGTCGACAAGAGGGAGAGACTGTACTCTTTTTCCCTTGGTCAGGTTTTTTTCCATTGGGTTTTTCTTGAGAAAGTTTTTAATGAGGCAGTCCCCATCGTAAAGGATTGTATACTTTTTTTCCTTCACTAAAGTTTTTTTTCCATTAGGTTTTTCTTTAGTAAGGTTTTAACGAGGCATAATTCTAAATGGACATCCAAGAAAAAGTGTTGTGATAAGAATGGGATGTGAATGTCCATTTACTATGGACGGCTCATATTCTCAAGGGAGAAGCACATTAAAAAAGCATGAAAGAAAGTTGAAAATGTAAAGATGTTAGACGTATATAAATAGGAGGCTAAAGCGTCAGAAGACACACACAATCAATAACAAAAGTCTTCTCTCTCTTTTATACTGTTAATACTCTCTCTCTCTTTTATATACGCTACTATATATTGATAATATATATATATATATATATATATATATATATATATATATATATAATTTTTATTATGTTGAGATATTAATTATGATAAATACTAATACTAGAGTCTTCTATTTTTACTTTTTTATTTTATATTTATCATATCTTAGTTATTTATGTTACAACAAAATACTCAAAATTTTCAAATATTATCGTTTCTTTATGGGATTGAAAATTCTATTGCAAAAATTTTACCTAATCAATCCAATGAAGGGGATTTTTTCTTTTGACAGAAAAGAGATTTCAATTATAAAAAGTCTAAAGGTACTTACATATAAGAGAAAAATACATTAGATTTAAGTCTAAAGAAAAAAATAAGATATTCTCTATATTAAACTATGTACTAAAAATAAGTATAAATTTTGACTCAAGAAAATTTTCACAAGTAGAAATAAAGATAAATTTGAGTCTTTTTAGTTCTTAGATCTTTATAAAATGTGTTGTAACATTATGAGATGTTTTTTTTTCTTTGTCTAAATCTTAAAATTTTTTCTACCAGCCAATATTTCTATGGGAAAATTACTTTTCTTGACGTATCTGTTAAAAATTTAAGCTAAAACAGAAGCAAAATAACAAAATGACACAAGAGAATTTATATGATTTAGCTTAAAACCGACATTTACAGACAAAGACAACAAATATTTTACTATGAAATATGAAGGTACAAAATAGGTGATATCTCTACTTAAACCAAAATCTCTAACGATATTACAAATAGATTAAACACTCAAACAAACCCAAAATATCTATTAGTACTAAATCAAATGGTGTATATTCTCAATTCTCAAAGATTAAAGAAAAGTAAACAAAAAATACTCTTCACCAATTCAAATAAAAATACAAAAGAATACAAATCTTCTCTCCACCAAAAGAATAACCAAGCAGATTTGGCATACAAAACTAACGTAAAAAAACAACACCCAAAATAAGTTCTTATAAATTTAACTTAAAAACTCAAATTTCACGCCTCTCTTATATTAAAATACTATGCTAATGGCATCTATTTATATATGTCTAAAGTAGTATGAATCCCAATCAAAGCAAGCTAATATAAACGTGATTTTTCAACCATTTATACTTTGGTTTGTATCAGAGACAGATTCAAATGGGAATATGTAGTGGCCTTGACCCTCAAAAATTTTGAATAAGATATATATGAGATATGTGTCAGATAAAATAAAAAATATTTAGTGACTTTATATCACTATAATATTTTTGGTCTATGTTCATGGGTTTGTTTTGTCACGGCTTTTTTGATCTATGTTCATGGTTTTATTTTTCACGACTTTTTTAAAAATCGTGATAAAAAAATACCTATGGTCATAATTTTGAGAAAAAACCTAATAAGGTTTATAATCACGATTTTTTAAAAAAGGACGATCTAAAAAGGTCTATGGTTACAGTTTTGGAGAGTGACCTAAAAAAGTCTATGGTCACGGTTTGAGGAATAACCTAAAAGAATATATGGTCACGGTATTAAAGAGTGACCTAAAAATATCTATGGTCACGGTTTTACAAAAGAATAACTTAAAAGGGACATATGGTCACGATTTTGGAAGGTGATCTAAAGGAATCTATAATCACGATTTTGAAAAGTAACCTAAAAGAGCCTATGGTCATGATTTTAGACGATGACCTAAAGGGATCTATAGTCACAATTTTTACAAAATGGTGATCTAAAAAGGATTTATGATCACAATTTCAAAGCGTGACCTAATGAGATCTATGA
The DNA here is from genome assembly GCF_014773155.1 of Arachis stenosperma. Taxonomy (NCBI): domain Eukaryota; kingdom Viridiplantae; phylum Streptophyta; class Magnoliopsida; order Fabales; family Fabaceae; genus Arachis; species Arachis stenosperma. The sequence goes on along the minus strand of NC_080381.1, from coordinate 53,232,122 downwards.
TCATGGTTTTAAAGAGTGACCTAAAAGAATATAATAAATATAAATAATTTTTTATGAAATGTATTACGTAAATAAAATTAAATTATATTTATAAATTTAAAGAAAAAAATATTTCATTAACTACAATAAATTTTCTATTTTTATGATTGTTATTTTTATTTTCTTTTCTATAAATACTTAAAGAGTATAACAAATATAAATAAATTGATGAGTTATTAAATTCAAAAATAATAATTAATAAATTAAATTTTATATAATTATTTAATTATGACAAGATTAATCGGTTCAACCTGTGATTAATCGGATGAACCAATGATCTAGTGACCCAGTAATATGATCGGATCAATTAACGGGTTAGACAACTATGATGAAAATAAATTAAAAATAAAATAGAGAAAAAAATTATAAATTATAAATAAAATAGAAAAAAAATTGAAAGTGCATGTTATTTTATTATTGTTAATTAGCATTATATGTTGTTAATTTGTATAGAGTTTAATAAAATCAATTTCGCTACGTAATTAACAAGGGTCCAGTCAACTCTGTCGACTCCTATTGGGTTGAACCCCAAATCCCACTACAACGAAAAAACATCCCCTACATCCGCGTCGTTCATTTTCTCCACTCTTTCACCGCAGTCGCGTAGCTGACCCTCCCTCACACACCGTCTCTGTCGCTGTCGACAACACTGCTAAGCGCCGCCTCCACCATTTCTTGCGTATCACGCCATCATTGCCCAGACCTGCGAGCACGTCATCATCACCCAGACCCGCAAGGATGCTGTCATCGTCAAAGCGCAAGTCAATACCGCCATCGCTATGTCCGACACACGTCAACATTGTTGGGCGGACTCCTCCTTGTCAAAAAATCACGACGTCCCACCGCCACCTCAATCCTTCCATCGGGCCGCATCTCCACCGCCTCTGCATCCATGCTGCGCCATTGCGTCTACTCCTCTTCCGTCGCTTCTACTCCTCGCCCATCTCTACAGCCCAGTACCTCCTCCTTCAACTCTGTCGTGCCATCGAGCCACACCACTCCAAAGGTTTGTCGATGTTTCTTTTTCGGTTCAGTGGATGTTTCTTTCCTACTCCAGGGTTTTGAAACTAGTAGAATGCTTCATATAAGAGTGGATGTTTCTTTTATTCGAGATTTGATATTTCTTTAAATTTAATATTGGATGTTTCATTTATTCAAAACTGAATGTTTCTTTTATTTGGGATTGGATGTTTCTTTTATTAAGAATGAATGTTTCTTGTAACTACATTGGTGACGTTAATAAGTGCTAAACACCGGTTTCGAAAAATACACAAATTTAAAAGCTCAAGATTCGTTGTAACTCTAAATCGGAATTTAATACTTTTCAAAGTTTAGTAAAAGAATATGTAACAATTCAAAATAATAACTAAGAGTTTAATCCTAAGTCGTTCTCCATATGAATAACAATCGAGTGCATTATTGTTGGCTATGCGAGCATTGAGGGTTTGGATCACAATTAACAGAAATTTAATTAGCGAGAAATGAAAGAAGCAAGCAAAAAATTAAACTAGGAGCAATCAAAACAATTAACTATAAAAGAAAGTAAATTCAAGTGCTAAAAAGATATTGATAAGGGTTGAGGGTTAAGGATTATTATCCTCGTCACTAACTACAACATTATAATTACAAAGAGAGAACTCAATTTGTCAAATTCTATAAATTAAGAAAAGTCAATTAGGCTTAATTAACCCTAATCTACAAGTTCTAACCAACTTACTAATTAAATTAGTAAAATGTTAGCATTGTAGAAACTAGATTAATTAATATATCTAAATTATCAATCAACTTGGACATTAATGACTCAAGGTCACTGATAAACTACTATTTCATGGTAAATTTTGGATTGAAATAAGTGGATTTTATCAACTTATCTTGCATTAATAGCTTAGTTTTGTGAATTTTTCCTAATTATGCTTAAAGTATTAAAAACATGCTTTTTAGGTCTTTAAATTGTTAAATTTAATTCACTTTTATTTCATTCAATACTTTGTTGTGTTTGTTGAGTGATTTCAGCCTTAGAGGGCAAAGATTAGATTGAAGAAGAGAAGAAAAAGCATGCAAAGTGAAAAATTTATGAAGAAATGAAGTTCTGGAGCATTTCATAAACATGCATACGCATGACATGCTTTTCGCCCAACTTGCATGTACGCATGGCATGTGCGTATGGATGACTGACGACACCTGGTTCACTTAAGAAAACACGTAGCTGGCGATTTCAAGGCCTTTTCAAGTTCAATTCCAACTCATTTCTGAAATATTTCAAGTCAAAATCAAAGAAGAACAAGGGGGGAGGGGAGCAATTAGGATAGTTTTGTTCCATGTTTTAGGTTAGAATTCTAGAGTAATAAGTTTTCTTTTCTATCTAGAAATTAGGAATTTAGAATTAGTTTTCCCCTTACTTTAGGTTTTTAATTCTTGTTTTGATTTAGTGTTTTTTTTTTACTTTTTATTATTCTAGCATCTTAGTTGTTTAGTTTTACTTGTCAATTTCTCTATTTGTCATTTTTAGTTTTATGAACTCTCTTGTTAAATTTGATTTTCCTTAATGCAATTAATGTTTAATGGTTATTGTTACTTCTTTTAATTGTTGCTATTACTCTCTTACATTTGGTAGTTGTAGATTTTATTATTCTTGCAATTTTACCATGTTTTATTTTTATGTCTTCCAAGTGTTTGTAAAAATGCTTCTTTTAGTTTTAGTATAGATTTTACACTCTTGGCTTGGAATTGAGTAATTAAAGTGACCTTGAGTCACTAATGTCGGAATTGATTGATAATTCAGAGATTTTAATTAATCTCATTTCTATTAATGAGTAAGACCTATGGATTGAGATTGATTAAGCCTGGTTGACTTATCTCACCATTAGTGGTTGACTAATTGAGTTTTGCTCTTGTAATTGTCATGTCATGGTTAGTGACACGAGAATCGTTGATATCTAATATTGATTGGCAATTTAGGATTGTTAATTGCTCTTGTTTCCATTGACGAGTAAGACCTATGGATTAAGACTAACTATGCCTATTTGACTTTCTCTCGATGTTGGAGATAACGAAATGAGATTAACTGTAGATAATCGCCATGTTTGTGGTCAATGACTTGGTTAGGATGCTTTGATTCTCAATTCTTACCAAGAGTGCCTTTTAGCATTTATATCTCTTTAATTGTTAGCTTTACTTTCTTGTCATTTAATTCCTTGTATTTTTGTCTTCAAAGCCCCTATTCTCATAACCAATAATATGCACACCTCACTGCAATTCGTTTGAGAGATCACCCGATATCTAATACTCTTGGTTTTTATTGGTTTGCATTCGTGACAAATAATTTTAACTTTGATTCGAGTCATTTGTTAGTTTGAAACTATACTATTGATGAGGCAATTCTTTTTAAGAAATTCTGAACCGATGTTTGGCCCTCGTCAAGTTTTTGCCACCATTGCCAGGGAGAACCTAATCGAGCACCTAATCATGCGTACACATCACCCCCAAAAGTTTACTAAATAATGCGTACGCATGGATGATACATACGCATGACCCCTTTCAAAACCAAAATGGTATTGTGCGTACACCATGTGTGCACACAATTCAAAAAAAAAGAAGAACCAAAGATGCAGCAGAATTATCCTTCATAGTGGTATTAGGGTTTTGTACGAGTGTTGTGTGTGCACTATGCGCTCGCACACTTATCGCCTCATGTGTACGCACAACCCTTATGTTTCATCCTAGTCATGCGTATGCATTGGTGATGCGTACGCATGAATTAATAAATCCACCCTTTTTGTGCAAAGCCCTAACTTTCACACGCATAACACTTCTCTTCTTTCCCTTTCGTCTTCTTCCTTCTCTCACTCTCATGGTCAGCACCAGTCATCAAGACCTCCATTTCCATCCCAACTACCACAACCACTCACTGCCGTCCATCACCGCCAGCCATCCTAGTGCTGCCGCTGTCAACCTTCTCTCTTATTCTTTCTCTTCTCTCCTTCCCTTGTCCGCAGCCACTGCCCCTGCTTCATGCCGCCGACGCTGCCTCCCTTGGTCGGCCATTACTGCCACAACTACACCCTTACCATCCTTTTCCTTTTTCTATTCTTACATTGCTCTACTTTAGGTTTGTTTAATTTTAATTTTTGTTAGTTTAATTTCATTTTGGTAGTTAGTTTAATTTTGCTTAGTTAGATTAGTTAGATTGTATGCTTTAGGAGATTTTAGGTGGTTAAGTAGGTTGAACATAGTATGTAAAGGATTTTAGGTCTGTTTATTTTGCTTCTGTGAATGTATTTGGATTGATTTTTTTATTTTCTAATTGAATGATGATGGATTTAATGTTTTCTTGATTGAATTGTGAATTTACTGCTTCACTAAATTACGTTTATTTGTTTAATTCCTATGAATTGATATCTGATTTACTACTACATTCATATGAAAACCTATTTGATTGAGTGAATTTAAGAAATGTGATGGTTGCTGATTTTTGTTGGTTTATGCTGCTGAATTGCTTGTTTGTTTTTCATCGTACATTCTTGGTGATTGATGTCGATTGAGCTGAGGTTTTATGTTAAACTTATTTCACATTGTTCTGAACATTGTCATGAAACGTGCTAAGCTCAATTGACTAATTACTAAGCTTATTTGATTCCTATTCTACTGTTATGCTGCCTGAATGTTGTTGCTCATGTTGAATTGCCGAATTTGTTGCAATAAGGTTCTTATTGACGATATCCTGTGTCAATAAGACCTTGTATATCAAGTGGCTTCCAAAGAAATTTACCTCAAAGACTTCATTGGAATGTTTTTGGTCAAAATTTTTACTTCAATGATTGTTTTCAATTCATTTCACTTAACTCCATTGAAGTGAATGTTTTTAAGTTTCTAATTGACCAAAACCTTGTGAATTTTGCATATTTGAGGTCATTTATCTGATTTTGCAAGTTTGATGGCTTTTACACTATGTAACACCAATTGTTTTACTTGGATTGTTCTTAATTGGTTTCTGGTTGTATGAGGCATAAACTTTTCAATTTAACATCAACCTTGCAGTAGTGGTTTTGAATGCTTTGATGAGTGACTAGTACTCTGTCTTTAAGTCATTTTCGTTTAGTCATCATACTTGAATTATATGTGAACCTTATTTGATTGAACATGTGCACTATACATACTTGAATTAGTCATTTCTAGCATATTGCTTTACTTGTGAAGTTGAATGTGAGCTTGTCTGTTTTATATTTTTTGAAAACTTCTCAAAGTTAAGGATTATGCTTACTATGTTGGTGCACGAAATTGTGATCATCAATGGCGCCATCAACATGGTATGCTCAGTTGCAATCTCAACTCTTTATCACAACTTCGCACAACTAACCAGCAAGTGCACTGGGTCATCCAAGTAATAAACCTTACGCGAGTAAGGGTCGATCCCACGGAGATTGTTGGTATGAAGCAAGCTATGGTCATCTTGTAAATCTCAGTCAGGCGGATTCAAATGGTTATGGAGGATTAATGATTAAAAGATAAATAAAACATAAAATAAAGATAGAGATACTTATGTAATTCATTGGTGAGAATTTTAGATAAACGTATGGAGATGCTTTGTCCCTTCTGTCTCTCTGCTTTCCTACTGTCTTCATCCAATCCTTCTTACTCCTTTCCATGGCAAGCTGTATGTTGGGCATCACCGTTGTCAATGGCTACAGTCCCGTCCTCTCAGTGAAAATATTCAACGCGCTCTGTCACAACACGGCTATTGGTCGGCGAAATTGTGAACTATACTTTTTCACAACTCTCATAATCCCTGGTAATGGCTCCAAAAACTTGGTGCGCTTAATACCATGGCATTACACAACTTCGCACAACTAACCAGCAAGTGCACTGGGTCGTCCAAGTAATAAAACCTTACGTGAGTAAGGGTCGATCCCACGGAGATTGTTAGTATTGAAGCAAGCTATGGTCATCTTGTAAATCTTAGTCAGGCAAACTCAGATATATATGGTGATGAACGAAAATAACATAGAAGATAAAGATAGTGATACTTATGTATATCATTGGTGTAAGAGCTTCAGACAAGTGTATGAAGATGCCTTCCCTTCCGTCTCTCTGCTTTCCTACAGCCTTCATCCAATCCTTCTTACTCCTTTCCATGGCAAGCTCGTATAGGGTCTCACTGTTGTCAGCAGCTACCTCCCATCCTCTCAGTGAAAGCGATTGCATATGTCCTGTCACGGCATAGCGGAATTCATCTGTCGGTTCTCAATCAGGCGCGGAATAGAATCCAGTGATTCTTTTGCGTTATCACTAACGCCCCCGCCCTCAGGGTTTGAAGCACGTCACAGTCATTCAGTCATTGAATCCTACTCAGAACACCACAGACAAGGTTAGACCTTCCGGATTCTCTTGAATGCTGCCATCAGGTCCTGCCTATACCACGAAGACTCCGAAGAATCCAAGAGATATTCACTAAGCCTCGAATGCTTGTAGAACAAGAATGGTTGTCAGTCACCTTGTTCATAGGTGAGAGTGGTGATGGGCGTCAATCATCACCATCATCATGTTGAAGAACAAGTGATATCTTGGTAAAAGAATAAGCGGAATTGAATGGAAGAACAATAGTAATTGCATTAATACTCGAGGTACAGCAGAGCTCCACACCCTTAATCTATGGTGTGTAGAAACTCCACCGTTGAAAATACATAAGAACAGGGTCTAGGCATGGCCGAATGGCCAGCCTCCCAAAGATCTAAGATAGCATAAAAGTGAAGATAGCTACCAAAGTCTCGATAGCTACCAAAGTCTCAATAAAAGCTCAATAGTAAAAGGTCCTACTTATAGATAACTAGTAGCCTAGGTGTACAAAGATGAGTAAATGACATAAAAATCCACTTCCGGGCCCACTTGGTGTGTGCTTGGGCTGAGCAATCAAGGAAATTCGTGTAGAGACCTTTTCTGGAGTTAAACGCCAGCTCCCATGCCAGTTTGGGCGTTTAACTCCAACTTTTATTCCTGTTCCGGCGTTTAACGCTGGAATTCCTGAGGCCGGATTGCTTTGCGGGTTTGGGCCATCAAATCTTGGACAAAGTATGGACTATTATATATTGCTGGAAAGCCCTGGATGTCTACTTTCCAACGCCGTTGAGAGCGCGCCAATTGGGCTTCTGTAGCTCCAGAAAATCCACTTCGAGTGCAGGGAGGTCAGAATCCAACAGCATCTGCAGTCCTTTTTGGTCTCTGAATCAGATTTTTGCTCAGGTCCCTCAATTTCAGCCAGAAAATACCTGAAATCACAGAAAAACACACAAACTCATAGTAAAGTCCAGAAAAGTGAATTTTAAATAAAAACTAATAAAAATGTACTAAAATCTAACTAAAAGATATCAAAAACATACTAAAAACAATGCCAAAAAGTATACAAATTATCCGCTCATCACAACACCAAACTTAAATTGTTGCTTGTCCTCAAGCAACTGAAAATCAAATAAGATCAAAAGAAGAGAATATGCAATGAATTCCAAAAACATCTGTGAAGATCAGTATTAATTAGATGAGCGGGGCTTTTAACCTTCTGTCTCTGAACAGTTTTGGCATCTCAATCTATCCCTTGAAATTCAGAATGGTTGGCTTCTTTAGGAACTCAGAGTCCAGATAGTGTTAATGATTCTCCTAGTAAAGTATGATGATTCCTGAACATAGCTATTTATTGAGTCTTGGCTGTGGCCCAAAGCACTCTGTCTTCCAGTATTACCACCGGATACATACATGCCACAGACACATAATTGGGTGAACCTTTTCAGATTGTGACTCAGCTTTGCTAAAGTCCCCAATTAGAGGTGTCCAGGGTTCTTAAGCACACTCTTATTTGCCTTGGATCACAACTTTATTTCTTTTCTTTTTCTTTCTTTTCTTTCTTTTTTTTTTTTCGATTTTTTTTTTTTCGGTTTTTTTCTCTTTTTTTTTTTTTTTTTTTTTGAATAGCTTTTCTTGCTTCAAGAATCATTTTATTGATTTTTCAGATCCTCAGTAACATGTCTCCTTTTTCATCATTCTTTCAAGAGCCAACATTCATGAACCACAAATTCAAGATACATATGCACTGTTTACACATACATTCAGAGAACAAAAATATTGCCACCACATCAAAATAATTAAACTATTATAAAATTAAAAATTCATGCAATTCTTCCTTTTTCAATTAAGCACATTTTTATTCAAGAAAGGTGATGGATTCATAGGACATTCATAACTTTAAGGCATAGACACTAAGACACTAATGATCATAAGACACAAGCATGGATAACATAAAGCATAAAATTCGAAAAACAAAGGAATAAAGAACAAGGAAATCAAGGAATGGGTCCACCTCAGTGATGGCGGCTCTTCCTTGCTTTTGAAGGTCCTATGGAGTGCTTGAGCTCCTCAATGTCTCTTCCTTGTCTTTGTTGCTCCTCCCTCATGATTCTTTGATCTTCTCTAATTTCATGGAGGAGAATGGAGTGTTCTTGATGCTCCACCCTTAGTTGTCCCATGTTGGAACTTAATTCTCCTAGGGAGGTGTTTAGTTGCTCCCAATAGTTTTGTGGAGGAAAGTTCATCCCTTGAGGAATCTCAGGGATTTCTTGATGAGAGGGGTCTCTTGTGTATTCCATCCTTTTCTTGGTGATGGGCTTGTCCTCATCAATGGGGATATCTCCTTCTATGTCAACTCCACTGAATAACAGAGGTGACAAATGAGGTGAGGAAAGGCTAATCTTGCCAAAGTGGAGGTCTTGTCTGCCACTTTATAGAGTTCTTGAGCTATAACCTCATGAACCTCTATTTCCTCTCCAATCATGATACTATGGATCATGATGGCCCGGTCTATGGTAACTTCGGACCGGTTGCTAGTGGGAATGATTGAGCGTTGTATGAACTCTAACCATCCTCTAGCCACGGGTTTGAGGTCATGCCTTCTCAATTGAACCGGCTTTCCTCTTGAGTCTTGCCTCCATTGTGCGCCCTCTTCACATATGACTGTGAGGACTTGGTCCAACCTTTGATCAAAGTTGACCCTTCTAGTGAAAGGATGCTCATCTCCTTGCATCATAGGCAAGTTGAACGCCACCCTCACACTCTCCGGACTAAAATCCAAGTATTTCCCCCGAACCATAGTAAGATAATTCTTTGGATTCGGGTTCACACTTTGGTCATGGTTCTTTGTGATCCATGCATTGGCATAGAACTCTTGAACCATCAAGATTCCAACTTGTTGAATGGGGTTGGTGAGAACTTCCCAACCTCTTCTTTGGATCTCATGGCGGATCTCCGGATATTCACCCTTTTTGAGTGAAAAGGGGACTTCGGGGATCACCTTCTTCAAGGCCACAACTTCATAGAAGTGGTCTTGATGCACCCTTGAGAGGAATCTATCCATCTCCCATGACTCGGAGGTGGAAGCTTTTGCCTTCCCTTTCCTCTTTCTAGAGGTTTCTCCGGCCTTGGATGCCATAAATGGTTATGAAAAAGCAACGCTTTTACCACACCAAACTTAAAATGTTTGCTCGTCCTCGAGCAAAAGAAGAAAGAAGAGAGTAGAAGAAGAAGAAATGAGGAAGAGGGGGAAGATGGTGTTTAGGTTGTGTGAAAATGAAGGGGTAAAGAAGGGTATTTATAGGAGAGAGGGGGTAAAGGTTCGGCCATTTGAGGGTGGGTTTGGGAGGGAAAGTAGTTTGAATTTGAAGGGTGAGGTTGGTGGGGTTTTATGAAGGATGGATGTGAGTGGTGAAGAGAAAGATGGGATTTGATAGGTGAGGGGTTTTTGGGGAAAAGGTGTTGAGGTGATTGGTGAATGGGGGAAGAAGAGAGAGAGTGATGGTAGGGTCCTGTGGGGTCCACAGATCCTGTAGTGTCAAGGAAAAGTCATCCCTGCACCAAAAGTTGCTCAAAATCACGTTTTGAGCCATTTCTGGCGTTAAACGCCGGGCTGGTGCCCATTCCTGGCGTTTAACGCCAGGTTGTTGCCCTTTACTGGCGTTTAATGCCAGTCTGGTGCCCTTTTCTGGCGTTAAACGCCCAGAAAGGTGCCAGACTGGGCGTTAAACGCCCAACTGCTAGGCTGACTGGCGTTTGAACGCCAGCAGCATCTTCCTCCAGGGTGTGCTGTTTTTCTTCCTGTTTTTCATTTTGTTTTGCTTTTTTCATTGTTTTTGTGACTTCTTATGATCATCAACCTACAAAAAAGATAAAATAACAAAAGAAAATAATTAATTATAAAACATTGGGTTGCCTCCCAACAAGCGCTTCTTTAGTGTCATTAGCTTGACAGAGGACTCCCATGGAGCCTCAGAAACACTCAGAACCGTGTTGAAACCTCCCAACACCAAACTTAGAGTTTGAATGTGGGGTTTCAACACCAAACTTAGAGTTTGGTTGTGGCCTCCCAACACCAAACTTAGAGTTGGACTGTGGGGGCTCTGTTTGGCTCTGTTTTGAGAGGAGCTCTTCATGCTTCCTCTCCATGATGATAGAGGGATGTCCTTGGGCCTTAAACACCAAGGATTCTTCATTCACTTGAATGATCAACTCTCCTCTATCAACATCAATCACAGCCTTTGCTGTGGCTAGGAAGGGTCTGCCAAGGATGATGGATTCATCCATGCACTTCCCAGTCTCTAGGACTATGAAATCAGTAGGAATGTAATGGCTTTCAACCTTAACCAGAACATCCTCTACAAGTCCATGGGCTTGTTTTCTTGAGTTGTCTGCCATTTCTAGTGAGATTTTTGCAGCTTGCACCTCAAAGATCCCTAATTTCTCCATTACAGAGAGGGGCATGAGGTTTACACTTGACCCTAAGTCACACAAGGCCTTCTTGAAGGTCATGGTGCCTATGGTACAAGGTATAGAAAACTTCCCAGGATCCTGCCTCTTTTGAGGCAGTTTCTGCCTAGACAGGTCATCCAGTTCTTTGGTGAGCAAGGGAGGTTCATCTTCCCAAGTCTCATTTCTAAATAACTTGTCATTTAGCTTCATGATTGCTCCAAGGTATTTAGCAACTTGCTCTTCAGTGACATACTCATCCTCTTCAGAGGAAGAATACTCATCAGAGCTCATGAAAGGCAGTAGCAAGTCCAATGGAATCTCTATGGTCTCATTTTGAGCCTCAGATTCCCATGGTTCCTCATTGGGGAACTCACTGGAGGCCAGTGCACGCCCATTGAGGTCTTCCTCAGTGGCGTTCACTGCCTCTCCTTCCTCCCAGAATTCGGCCATGTCTATGGCTTTGCACTCTCCTTTTGGATTTTCTTCTGTATTACTTGGGAGAGTGCTAGGAGGGAGTTCAGTAACTTTCTTGCTCAGCTGACCCACTTGTCCTTCCAAATTTCTAATGGAAGATCTAGTTTCAGTCATGAAACTTTGAGTGGTTTTGATCAGATCAGAGACCATGGTTGCTAAGTCAGAATTATTCTGCTTAGAGCTCTCTGTCTGTTGCTGAGAAGATGATGGAAAAGGCTTGCCATTGTTAAACCTGTTTCTTCCACCATTGTTATTGAAACCTTGTTGAGGTCTCTCGTGATTCTTCCATGAAAGATTTGGGTGATTTCTCCATGAAGAATTGTAGGTGTTACCATAGGGTTCTCCTAGGTAATTTACCTCTTCCATGGAAGGGTTCTCAGGATCATAAGCTTCTTCCTCAGATGAAGCTTCCTTAGTACTGTTTGGTGCATTTTGCATTCCAGACAGACTTTGAGAAATCAAATTGACTTGTTGAGTCAATATTTTATTCTGGGCCAAAATGGCATTCAGAGTGTCAATATCAAGAACTCCTTTCTTCTGACTAGTCCCATTGTTCACAGGATTTCTTTCAGAAGTGTACATGAATTGGTTATTTGCAACCATTTCAATCAGTTCTTGAGCTTCAGTAGGCGTCTTCTTCAGATGAAGAGATCCTCCTGCAGAGCTATCCAAGGACATCTTAGATAGTTCAGAGAGACCATCATAGAAAATACCTATGATGCTCCATTCAGAAAGCATGTCAGAAGGACATTTTCTGATTAATTGTTTGTATCTTTCCCAAGCTTCATAGAGGGATTCTCCATCCTTTTGTCTAAAGGTTTGGACTTCCACTCTAAGCTTACTCCATCTTTGTGGTGGAAAGAATTTTGCCAAGAAGGCATTGACTAGCTTTTCCCATGAGTCCAGGCTTTCTTTAGGTTGAGAGTCCAACCATATTCTAGCTCTGTCTCTTACAGCAAAAGGGAATAGCATCAGTCTATAGACTTCAGGGTTAACCCCATTAGTCTTGACTGTGTCACAGATTTGCAAGAATTCAGCTAAAAACTGATGAGGATCTTCCATTGGAAGTCCATGGAACTTGCAATTCTGTTGCATTAGAGAAACTAATTGAGGCTTAAGCTCAAAGTTGTTTGCTCCAATGGCAGGGATAGAGATGCTTCTCCCATAAAAATCAGGAGTAGGTGCAGTAAAGTCACCCAGCACCTTCCTTGCATTGTTTGCATTGTTGTTGTTTTCTGCTGCCATGTTTTCTTCCTTGAAGAATTCGGTCAGGTCCTCTAAAGAGAGTTGTGCTTTGGCTTCTCTTAGCTTTCTCTTCAAAGTCCTTTCAGGTTCAGGATCAGCTTCAACAAGAATGCCTTTGTCCTTGCTCCTGCTCATATGAAAGAGAAGGGAACAAGAAAATGTGGAATCCTCTATGTCACAGTATAGAGATTCCTTTAAGTGTCAGAGGAAAAGAGAAATAGAAAGAAGAAGGAGAAGATAAATTCGAACTTTAGTTAGATAAGGTTCGAATTGTGCATTGAGAAGGAGTGGCACTCCATAAATAGAAGGATGTGGGAAGGAGGGAAGAGAATTTTCGAAAATTAAGTGAAAAATTTTGAAATTATTTTGAAAAACATTAATTAATTTTCGAAAATAAAAGTGGAAAAGAAACCAAGTGATTTTTGAAAAAGATTTTGAAATTAGAAATTAAAAAGATTTGATTGAAAACTGTTTGAAAAAGATGTGGTTAAAAAGATTTAAAAAAAATGTGATTGAGAAGATATGATTTGAAAACTATTTGAAAAGATATGATTTTAAAAATGAATGACTTGCCTAACAAGAAAAGATATGATTTGAAACATTCAAACCTTTCTCAACAGAAAAGGTAACAATCTTGTGATGTTCAATCAAATCATTAATTGTTAGTAAGTATCTTTTAAAAGGAAAGAAATTGATTTTGAAAACATTTGATTGAAAAGATTTGATTTGAAAAAGATTTGATTTTGAAAATTTGAAAAAATTGATTTGAAAACAAATCTTCCCCCTAGCACCATCCTGGCGTTAAACGCCCAGAATGGTATACATTCTGGTGTTTAACGCCCAAAATGCTACCTCTTTGGGCGTTAAACGCCCAACCAGGTACCCTGGCTGGCGTTTAAACGCCAGTCTGCCTTCTTCACTGGGCATTTTTGAATGCTCAGCTTTTTCTGTATAATTCCTCTGCAGTATGTTCTGAATCTTCAATTCTTTGTATCATTGACTTGAAAAGACACAAATTAAAAATATTTTTGGATTTTTAATAATCAAAATGCAACAAGAATCAAATAACAATGCATGCAAGACACCAAACTTAGCAGTTTGTGTACTACTGACACTAACAATATGAGAATGCATATGAGACACACAAAAAAAAATACTTCAAGTCAATAGAATTCAAAGATTAGAACACAAAATATATGCATGGATTCGAAAAATATAACAAAAACATGCATTTGACACTAAACTTAAGATGAGACTCTAGACTCAAACAAGAAATATTTTTGGGATTTTATGGTTTTGCAAATTTTTTTTTGTATTTTTCGAAAATTAAGTGAAAAAAAAGTATCAAAATTCTTAATGAGAATTCCAGGAATCAGTGCAATGCTAGTCTAAGGCTCCGGTCCAGGAATTAGACATGGCTTCACAGCCAGCCAAGCTTTCAAAGAAAGCTTCGGTCCAAAACACTAGACATGACCAAGGTCAGCCAAGCCTTAGCAAATCACTGCTCCAACAGCAAGATTGATACGAAATCAACGAGCTCTTGTGGTGATAAGTTGAAACCTCGGTCCAATCAGATTAGACATGGCTTCTCAGCCAGCCAGATTTCAACAAATCATCATGAAACTCTAGAATTCACCTTCAAGAATTTCGAAAAAAATACCTAATCTAAGCAACAAGATGAACCGTCAGTTGTCCAGCCTAAACAATCCCGGCAATAACACCAAAAATTTGATGTTGTTGCCGGATCTTGGCTCTGATGTTACCAAAAGCTTGCTCAAAACATGAACAATCCCCGGCAACGGCGCCAAAAACTTGGTCGGCGAAATTGTGAACTATACTTTTCACAACTCTCATAATCCCTGTAATGGCTCCAAAAACTTGGTGCGCTTAATACCATGGCATTACACAACTTCGCACAACTAACCAGCAAGTGCACTGGGTCGTCCAAGTAATAAACCTTACGTGAGTAAGGGTCGATCCCACGGAGATTGTTAGTATTGAAGCAAGCTATGGTCATCTTGTAAATCTTAGTCAGGCAAACTCAGATATATATGGTGATGAACGAAAATAACATAGAAGATAAAGATAGTGATACTTATGTATATCATTGGTGTAAGAGCTTCAGACAAGTGTATGAAGATGCCTTCCCTTCCGTCTCTCTGCTTTCCTACAGCCTTCATCCAATCCTTCTTACTCCTTTCCATGGCAAGCTCGTATAGGGTCTCACTGTTGTCAGCAGCTACCTCCCATCCTCTCAGTGAAAGTGATTGCATATGTCCTGTCACGGCATAGCGGAATTCATCTGTCGGTTCTCAATCAGGCGCGGAATAGAATCCAGTGATTCTTTTGCGTTATCACTAACGCCCCCGCCCTCAGGGTTTGAAGCACGTCACAGTCATTCAGTCATTGAATCCTACTCAGAACACCACAGACAAGGTTAGACCTTCCGGATTCTCTTGAATGCTGCCATCAGGTCCTGCCTATACCACGAAGACTCCGAAGAATCCAAGAGATATTCACTAAGCCTCGAATGCTTGTAGAACAAGAATGGTTGTCAGTCACCTTGTTCATAGGTGAGAGTGGTGATGGGCGTCAATCATCACCATCATCATGTTGAAGAACAAGTGATATCTTGGTAAAAGAATAAGCGGAATTGAATGGAAGAACAATAGTAATTGCATTAATACTCGAGGTACAGCAGCTCCACACCCTTAATCTATGGTGTAGAAACTCCACCGTTGAAAATACATAAGAACAGGGTCTAGGCATGGCCGAATGGCCAGCCTCCCAAAGATCTAAGATAGCATAAAAGTGAAGATAGCTACCAAAGTCTCGATAGCTACCAAAGTCTCGATAAAAGCTCAATAGTAAAAGGTCCTACTTATAGATAACTAGTAGCCTAGGTGTACAAAGATGAGTAAATGACATAAAAATCCACTTCCGGGCCCACTTGGTGTGTGCTTGGGCTGAGCAATCAAGGAAATTCGTGTAGAGACCTTTTCTGGAGTTAAACGCCAGCTCCCATGCCAGTTTGGGCGTTTAACTCCAACTTTTATTCCTGTTCCGGCGTTTAACGCTGGAATTCCTGAGGCCGGATTGCTTTGCGGGTTTGGGCCATCAAATCTTGGACAAAGTATGGACTATTATATATTGCTGGAAAGCCCTGGATGTCTACTTTCCAACGCCGTTGAGAGCGCGCCAATTGGGCTTCTGTAGCTCCAGAAAATCCACTTCGAGTGCAGGGAGGTCAGAATCCAACAGCATCTGCAGTCCTTTTTGGTCTCTGAATCAGATTTTTGCTCAGGTCCCTCAATTTCAGCCAGAAAATACCTGAAATCACAGAAAAACACACAAACTCATAGTAAAGTCCAGAAAAGTGAATTTTAAATAAAAACTAATAAAAATGTACTAAAATCTAACTAAAAGATATCAAAAACATACTAAAAACAATGCCAAAAAGTATACAAATTATCCGCTCATCAGCTATTCAGCTGTCGGTTCTCGATCATGTCGGAATAGAATCCAGTGATTCTTTTGCGTCTATCACTAACGCCCCACAATCGCGAGTTTGAAGCTCGTTACAGTCATTCAATCCTTGAATCCTACTCAGAATACCACAGACAAGGTTTAGACCTTTCGGATTCTCTTGAATGCCGCCATCAATTCTAGCTTATACCACGAAGATCCTGATTAAGGAATCCAAGAGATATCCACTCAATCTAAGGTAGAACAGAGGTGGTTGTCAGTCACACGTTCATAGGTGAGAATGATGATGAGTGTCACGGATCATCACATTCATCAAGTTGAGGAACAAGTGATATCTTAGAATAAGAATAAGCTTAATTGAATAGAAGAACAATAGTAATTGCATTAATACTCGAGGTACAGCAGAGCTCCACACCTTAATCTATGGTGTGTAGAAACTCCACCGTTGAAAATACATAAGAACAAGGTCTAGGCATGGCCGAATGGCCAGCCTCCCAATGATCTAAGAACTAGACGTCCAAAGATGATCCTAAGATCTAAAGTGATCAAAAGATGTCAAATACAATAGCAAAAGGTCCTATTTGTAGAGAACTAGTAGCTTAGGGTTTACAAAAATGAGTAAATGACATAAAAATCCACTTCCGGGCCCACTTGGTGTGTGCTTGGGCTGAGCATTGAAGCTTTCATGTGTAGAGACTTTTCTTGGAGTTAAACGCCAGCTTTTGTGCCAGTTTGGGCGTTTAACTCCCATTCTTGTGCCAGTTCCGGCGTTAAACGCCAGAATTCTTGAGCTGACTTGGAACGCCTGTTTGGGCCATCAAATCTCGAGTAAAGTATGAACGATTATACATTGCTGGAAAGCCCAGGATATCTACTTTCCAACGCAATTGAGAGCGTGCCAATTGGGCTTTAGTAGCTCCAGAAAATTCACTTCGAGTGCAGGGAGGTCAGAATCCAACAGCATCTGCAGTCCTTTTCAGCCTCTGAATCTGATTTTTGCTCAGGTCCCTCAATTTCAGCCAGAAAATACCTGAAATCACAGAAAAACACACAAGCTCATAGTAAAGTCCAAAAAAGTGAATTTTAACTAAAAACTAATAAAAATATAATAAAAACTAACTAAAACATACTAAAAACATACTAAAAATAATGCCAAAAAGCGTATAAATTATCCGCTCATCACAACACCAAACTTAAATTGTTGCTTGTCCCCAAGCAACTGAAAATCAAATAAGATAAAAGGAAGAGAGTATGCAATGAATTCCAAAAACATCTATGAAGATCAGTATTAATTAGATGAGCGGGGCTTTTAGCTTTTTGCCTCTGAATAGTTTTGGCATCTCATTCTATCCTTTGAAATTCAGAATGATTGGCTTCCATAAAAACTCAGAATCCAGATAATGTTATTGATTCTCCTAGTTAAGTATGATGATTCTTGAACACAGCTACTTTATGAGTCTTGGCCATGGCCCAAAGCACTCTGTCTTCCAGTATTACCACCGGATACATACATGCCACAGACACATAACTGGGTGAACCTTTTTAGATTATGACTCAACTTTGCTAGAGTCCCCAATTAGAGGTGTCCAGGGTTCTTAAGCACACTCTTTTTGCCTTGGATCACGACTTTATTTTTTTTGTATTCACTGCTTTTTCTTGCTTCAAGAATCATTTTTATGATTTTTCAGATCCTCAGTAACATGTCTCCTTTTTTATCATTCTTTCAAGAGCCAACATTCATGAACAACAAATTCAAAAGACATATGCACTGTTCAAGCATACATTCAGAAGTCAAAGTATTGCCACCACATCAAAATAATTAATCTGTTATAAAATTCAGAATTCATGCAATTCTTCTCTTTTTCAATTAAGAACATTTTTCATTTAAGAAAGGTGATGGATTCATAGGACATTCATAACTTTAAAGCATAGACACTAAGACACTAATGATCATGTAATAAGACACAAACATAGATAAACATAAGCATAAAAATTCGAAAAACAGGAAAATAAAGAACAAGGAAATTAAAGAACGGGTCCACCTTAGTGATGGCGGCTTGTTCTTCCTCTTGAAGATCTTATGGAGTGCTTGAGCTCCTCAATGTCTCTTCCTTGCCTTTGTTGCTCCTCTCTCATGATTCTTTGATCTTCTCTAATTTCATGGAGGAGGATGGAATGTTCTTGGTGCTCCACCCTTAATTGTCCCATGTTGGAACTTAACTCTCCTAGGGAGGTGTTGATTTGCTCCCAATAATTTTGTGGAGGAAAGTGTATCCCTTGAGGTATCTCAGGGATTTCATGATGAGGAGTTTCCTCATGCTCATGTCCATGAATGGGATATCTCTTGTTTGCTCCATCATTTTCTTAGTGGTATCCATGAGGACTTGGTCCAACTTTTGATCAAAGTTGACCTTTTTTGAGTTTGAAAGGGACCTCGGGCATCACCTTCTTCTTGGCCACAACTTCATAGAAGTGGTCTTGATGCACCCTTGAGATGAATCTCTCCATCTCCCATGACTCGAAGGTGGAAGCTTTTGCCTTTCCTTTCCTCTTTCTAGAGGTTTCTCCGGCCTTAGGTGCCATAAATGGTTATGGAAAAACAAAAAGTAATGCTTTTACCACACCAAACTTAGAAGGTTTGCTCGTCCTCGAGTAAAAGAAGAAAGAAGAGAGTAGAAGAAGAAGAAATAGAGGAGATGGAGGTGGCTTTGTGGTTCGGCCAAGGGGGAGAGGTAGTGTTTAGGTTGTGTGAAAATGAGGTGGTGAAGATGGGTTTATATAGGGGTGGAGAGAGGGGTAAGGTTCGGTCATGTATGGGTGGGTTTGGGAGGAAAAGTGGTTTGAATTTGAATGGAAGGGTAGGTGGGGGTTTATGAAGGATGGATGTGAGTGGTGAAGAGAATGGTAGGATTTGATAGGTGAGGGGTTTTTGGGGAAGAGGTGTTGAGGTGATTGGTGTATGGAGAAGGAGAAGAGAGAGGGTGGTGGGGTAAGTGGGGATCCTGTGGGGTCCACAGATCCGGAGGTGTCAAGGATAATTCATCCCTGCACCAAGTGGCGTGCAAAAATGCTCCTTCTATCAATCCTGGCGTTAAACGCTGGGCTGGTGCCCATTTCTGGCGTTTAACGCCAGCTCCTTGCCCATTCCTGGCGTTAAACGCCAGTCTGGTGCCTCTTTCTGGCGTTAAACGCCCAGAATGGTGCCAGACTAGGCGTTAAACGCCCATTTGCTATCTTCACTGGCGTTTAAACGCCAGCAGATTTTCCTCCAGGGTGTGCTATTTTTCTTTCTATTTTTCATGTTGTTTTTACTTTTTCAATTGATTTTGTGACTTCCCATGATCATCAACCTATAAAAAACATAAAATAACATAGGAAAATAGATAAATATAACATTGGGTTGCCTCCCAACAAGCGCTTCTTTAATGTCAGTAGCTTGACAGTGGGCTCTCATGGAGCCTCACAGATACTCAGAGCAATGTTGGAACCTTCCAACACCAAACTTAGAGTTTGAATGTGGGGGTTCAACACCAAACTTAGAATTTGGTTATGGCCTCCCAACACCAAACTTAGAGTTTGACTGTGGGGGCTCTGTTTGACTCTGTTTTGAGAGAAGCTCTTTATGCTTCCTCTCCATGGTTACAAAGGGATATCCTTGAGCCTTAAACACAAAGGATTCTTCATTCACTTGAATGATCAATTCTCCTCTGTCAACATCAATCACAGCCATTGTTGTGACTAGGAAGGGTCTGCCAAGGATGATGGATTCATCCATGCACTTCCCAGTCTCTAGGACTATGAAATCAGCAGGGATGTAATGGTCTTCAACCTTTACCAGAATATCCTCTACAAGTCCATAAGCTTGTTTTCTTGAATTGTCTGCCATCTCTAGTGAGATTCTTGCAGCTTGCACCTCAAAGATCCCTAGCTAGCTTCTCCATTACAGAGAGAGGCATGAGGTTTATGCTTGACCCTAGGTCACACAGAGCCTTCTCAAAGGTCATGGTGCCTATGGTACAAGGTATTGAAAACTTCCCAGGGTCCTGTCTCTTTTGAGGTAATTTCTGCCTAGTCAAGTTATCCAGTTCTTTGGTGAGCAAAGGGGGTTCATCCTCCCAAGTCTCATTACCAAATAACTTGTCATTTAGTTTCATGATTGCTCCAAGGTACTTAGCAACTTGCTCTTCAGTGACATATTCATCCTCTTCAGAGGAAGAGTACTCATCAGAGCTCATGAATGGCAGAAGTAAATCCAATGGAATCTCTATGGTCTCATTATGAGCCTCAGATTCCCATGGTTCCTCATTAGGGAATTCATTGGAGGCCAGTGGAAGTCCATTGAGGTCTTCCTCAGTGGCGATCACTGCCTCTTCCTCCTCTCCAAGTTCGGCCATGTGGGTCATGTTAATGGCCTTGCACTCTCCCTTTGGATTCTCTTCTGTATTGCTTGGAAGAGTACTAGGAGGGAGTTCAGTAACTTTCTTACTCAGCTGACCCACTTGTACCTCCAAATTCCTAATGGAGGACCTTGTTTCAGTCATGAAACTTTGAGTGGTTTTGATTAGATCAGAGACCATGGTTGCTAAGTCAGAGTGGCTCTGCTTAGAATTCTCTGTCTGTTGCTGAGAAGATGATGGAAAAGGCTTGCTATTGCTAAACCTATTTCTTCCACCATTATTGTTGTTGAAACTTTGTTGAGGTCTCTGTTGATCCTTCCATGATATATTTGGATGATTTCTCCATGAAGGATTATAGGTGTTTCCATAGGGTTCTCCCATGTAATTCACCTCTTCCATTGAAGGGTTCTCAGGATCATAAGCGTCTTCTTCAGATGAAGCGTCCTTAGTACTGCCTGGTGTAGCTTGCATTCCAGATAGACTTTGAAAAATCATATTGACTTGCTGAGTCAATATTTTGTTCTGAGCTAGTATGGCATTCAGAGTGTCAATCTCAAGAACTCCTTTCTTTTTATTTGTCCCATTGTTCACAGGATTCCTTTCAGAAGTGTACATGAATTGGTTATTTGCAACCATTTCAATGAGTTCCTGAGCTTCTGCAAGCGTCTTCTTCAGATGAAGAGATCCTCCAGCAGAGCTGTCCAATGACATCTTGGACAGTTCAGACAGACCATCATAGAAGATACCTATGATGCTTCATTCAGAAAGCATATCAGAAGGACACTTTCTGATCAATTGTTTGTATCTTTTCCAAGCTTTATAGAGGGATTCACCTTCCTTTTGTCTGAAGGTTTGGACTTCCACTCTAAGCTTACTCAATTTTTGAGGTGGAAAGAACTTTGCCAAAAAGGCATTGACTAGCTTTTCCCAAGAGTTCAGGCTTTCTTTAGGTTGTGAGTCCAACCATATTCTAGCTCTGTCTCTTACAGCAAAAGGGAATAGCATAAGTCTGTAGACCTCAGGGTCAACCCCATTGGTCTTGACAGTGTCACAGATTTGCAAGAATTCAGCTAAAAATTGATGAGGATCTTCCAATGGAAGTCCATGGAACTTGCAATTCTGTTGCATTAGAGAAACTAATTGAGGCTTAAGCTCAAAGTTGTTTGCTCCAATGGCAGGGATAGAGATGCTTCTCCCATAGAAGTCGGGAGTAGGTGCAGTAAAGTCACCCAACACCTTCCTTGCATTGTTGGCATTGTTGTTGTTTTCGGCTGCAATGTTTTCTTCTTGTTTGAAGATTTCTGTTAAGCTTTAGCTTCTCTTAGCTTTCGCTTCAGGGTCCTTTCAGGTTCAGGATCAGCCTCAACAAGAATGCTTTTGTCTTTGCTCCTGATCATATGAAAGAGAAGAGAACAAGAAAATATGGAATCCTCTATGTCACAGTATAGAGATTCCTTGAGGTGTCAGAGGAAAAGAAGAAGGAGAGGGTAGAAGAAGAATTCGAACTTATCTAGAAAGATAGAATTCGAATTGTCCATTGAGGAGGAGTGTTAGTCCATAAATAGAAGGATATGAGAAGAGGGGAAGAAATTTTCGAAAATTAAAGTAAATTAATTAAAAAATTTTGAAAAATAGTAATTGATTTTCGAAAACTAAGATTGGGAAAGAAATTAAGTGATTTTTGAAAAAGATTTTGAAATTAGAAATCAAAAAGATATGATTGAAAACTATTTTGAAAAATATGTGATTAAAAAGATATGATTGAAAAGATATAGTTTTAAAAGGATATGATTGTGAAGATATGATTTGAAAAACAATTTAAAAAGATTTGATTTTGAAAATTAATGACTTGGCTAACAAGAAATTTAAAAATATGATTCAGACATTAAACTTTTCTCAACAGAAAAGGCAACATAATTGAAATGTTGAATCAAATCATTAATTGTTAGCAAGTATTTTTGAAAATGGAAAGAATTTGATTTTGAAAATATATGATTGAAAAGATATGATTTGAAAAAGATTTGATTTTGAAAAATCATGAAAACTTGAAAAAAAATTTGAATTAAAAATAGAATCTTCCCTCTTGTGCCATCCTGGCGTTAAACTCCCAGAATGGTATCCATTCTGGCGTTTAACGCCCAAAACTCACCCCTTTTGGGCGTTAAACGCCCAGCCAGGTTAAACACCAGTTTTCCTTCCTCACTGGACGTTTTGAACGCCCAGCTTTTTCTGTGTAATTCCTCTGCTGTATGTTCTGAATCTTCAATTCTCTGTATTATTGACTTGAAAAGACACAAATTAAAATTTTTTTTTGAATTTTTAATGATGAAGAATAATCAAAATGCAAATAAAATCAAATAAACAATGCATGCAAGACACCAAGCTTAGAAGTTTGTATACTACTAACACTAACAAAATGAGAATGCATATGAGAAACAACAAAACACAAAAAAAAACAAGAGAATTTAAAGATCAGAACAAGGAAATCATCAAGAACAACTTGAAGATCAATTAAGACACATGAATGAATTCGAAAAATGCAAGAAGAATAGAAACATGCAATTGACACCAAACTTAAAATGAGACACTAGACTCAACAAGAAACATAAAATATTTTTGGTTTTTATGATTTTGTAATTTTTTTTGATTTTTCAAAAATTATCTAGAGAAGAAAATAAAGAGATTCAAAATTTTTAATAAGAATTCCAGGAATCATGCAATGTTAGTCTAAAGCTTTAGTCTAAAGAAATTAGACATGGCTAGCCAAGCTTCAGCAGGACATTACATTCAAGAGCTAAATTGATGAGAATCAATCAGCTTTGGTGATGATAAGAACATCACCTTGAAACACTAGAATTCATTCTTAAGAACTCTGAAGAAAAATACCCAATCTAAGCAACAAGATGAATCGTCAGTTGTCCAAACTCAAACAATCCCCGGCAACGGCGCCAAAAACTTGGTGCACAAAATTGTGATCATCAATGGCGCCATCAACATGGTACGCTCAATTGCAATCTCAACTCTTTATCACAACTTCGCACAACTAACCAGCAAGTGCACTGGGTCGTCCAAGTAATAAACCTTACGCGAGTAAGGGTCGGTCCCACGGAGATTGTTGGTATGAAGCAAGCTATGGTCATCTTGTAAATCTCAGTCAGGCGGATTCAAATGGTTATGGAGGATTAATGATTAAAAGATAAATAAAACATAAAATAAAGATAGAGATACTTATGTAATTCATTTGTGAGAATTTTAGATAAGCGTATGGAGATGCTTTGTCCCTTCCGTCTCTCTGCTTTCCTACTGTCTTCATCCAATCCTTCTTACTCCTTTCCATGGCAAGCTGTATGTTGGGCATCACCATTGTCAATTGCTACAGTCCCGTCCTCTCAGTGAAAATGTTCAACGCACTCTGTCACAACACGGCTATTCAGCTGTCGGTTCTCGATCATGTCGGAATAGAATCTAGTGATTCTTTTGCGTTTATCACTAACGCCCCACAATCGCGAGTTTGAAGCTCGTCACAGTATTCAATCCTTGAATCCTACTCAGAATACCACAGACAAGGTTTAGACCCTCCGGATTCTCTTGAATGCCGTCATCAATTCTAGCTTATACCATGAAGATCCTGATTAAGGAATCCAAGAGATATCCACTCAATCTAAGGTAGAACGGAGGTGGTTGTCAGTCACACGTTCATAGGTGAGAATGATGATGAGTGTCACGGATCATCACATTCATCAAGTTGAGGAACAAGTGATATCTTAGAACAAGAATAAGCTGAATTGAATAGAAGAACAATAGTAATTGCATTAATACTCGAGGTACAGCAGAGCTCCACACCTTAATCTATGGTGTGTAGAAACTCCACCGTTGAAAATACATAAGAACAAGGTCTAGGCATGGCCGAATGGCCAGCCTCCCAATGATCTAAGAACTAGACATCCAAAGATGATCCTAAGATCTAAAGTGATCAAAAGATGTCAAATACAATAGCAAAAGGTCCTATTTGTAGAGAACTAGTAGCTTAAGGTTTACAAAAATGAGTAAATGACATAAAAATCCACTTCCGGGCCCACTTGGTGTGTGCTTGGGCTGAGCATTGAAGCTTTCATGTGTAGAGACTTTTCTTGGAGTTAAACGCCAGCTTTTGTGCCAGTTTGGGCGTTTAACTCCCATTCTTGTGCCAGTTCCGGCGTTTTACGCCAGAATTCTTGAGCTGACTTGGAACGCCTGTTTGGGCCATCAAATCTCGAGTAAAGTATAAACTATTATACATTGCTGGAAAGCCCAGGATGTCTATTTTCCAACGCAATTGAGAGCGCGCCAATTGGGCTTTAGTAGCTCCAGAAAATCTACTTCGAGTGCAGGGAGATCAGAATCCAACAGCATCTGCAGTCCTTTTCAGCCTCTGAATCTGATTTTTGCTCAGGTCCCTCAATTTCAGCCAGAAAATACCTGAAATCACAGAAAAACATACAAACTCATAATAAAGTCCAGAAAAGTGAATTTTAACTAAAAACTAATAAAAATATAATAAAAACTAACTAAAACATACTAAAAACATACTAAAAACAATGCCAAAAAGCGTATAAATTATCCGCTCATCATATGTACATAACATTTAACTTTTCTTTCTCAATTAACACTTTTTTTTCAACTAACTCTTTTCTTTTTCTTGGGCATAGTAATAATGTTTTCTTGCTTTCTTTTTGTTAAACAGGCAAGTTAACATACTTTAATTGATTTTGATTGATTAGAGTGTGATTTCTACTTGATTTTGTTTTGAATTTCACATAACTTCCAATCAATTCTATTTTCTCCATTCACTTCACAAGTATGTTGTTATTTACCTCAGTTTTTTAATTCTTGCCTATTTGTTATATCATTTTGCTTTGTGTGCCTTTAAAATGCATTTCATATGCCCGTTTTCTTTGCTCTTTTTTAGGATGTCTAATAGAAAAGGAAAGGGTATAGCCACTGGCCCCAGTAAGAGGAAGAGAACCCAACAGAATGCTGAA
Organism: Arachis stenosperma; assembly: GCF_014773155.1. Classification (NCBI taxonomy): domain Eukaryota; kingdom Viridiplantae; phylum Streptophyta; class Magnoliopsida; order Fabales; family Fabaceae; genus Arachis; species Arachis stenosperma. The sequence goes on along the minus strand of NC_080381.1, from coordinate 53,206,678 downwards.
ACAGCAGATGACCCACTTTCTGAGAGACATATCAGTGTGAGAGATTGAGTTAATCAAACATGCTCCCACTGATCCGTATAAGTTCTCTACCTTGTACTCAGAGCTGAAGTTCCCGGACTTTTGAAAGCGTAATTTGCATGTTAAAAGGAAGCTCCAAATCCCCCTGAGCTTCAAAAGTTTACTAAGGATTAAATTACTCAACAGGGATGGGTGTTCCTAGATAGAGAAATTGTGATTGTGAATGCATTGTGGGTACATGAATTTCTACACAAATTACTACACGGGGACCCTCGATACAGTTCACCTACGAGGCAAGAAGGTCTTAGTTACTGAGGGGGTGGTAGAGCATACCCTCCACTTTCTGCCTAAGCCTAGTAAAAAAGATGCTTTTGAAGAGGCAGAGGGTGAGAGAAAGATGATGACGTTTGACTGGGATAAGGTGATGGCAATCATTGCCAGGCCTAGGAGTTCATGTATCTATAGAGCAGATAAGACAACTCTTAGGGCTATCCCAATCCATGCTCTGACCCTTGAGGCTCGGATTTGGCAACAGATCTTAGCCAATTACGTGATGCGAAGCACCCACAAGACCAACATTATTGCTGACATGGCGGTCTTGATATGGTGTGTCCTGGAAGGTAAGTAGCTGTACCTTCCAAGGCTCATTAGAAAGCACATGGGGCAAGCTCACTACATTGGCAACCTGGCCTTCCCGTGTTTGATTACTAAGCTAGCTATGAAGGTTGGGATTGTCTGGTTAACCAATGATGAGAGACCGACCGTTGCAGGAAGCAAGAAGGTGATACCACATGGCGACTGGTACGAGTCTCAGCCGACCTCCAGTCTCAGAGGTAGACGTTAGGCAGCATCTACTTCAGTGGCAGGACCCTTAGCATTAGCAGCCCCATTAGCACCCTCAGCACCATCTGCACCAGCAGCACCATCATCATCCTCATGCCTAATCTACCATCTTGTGCAACGACTCTTCCAATGGATAGATCAGATAAAATGACTACTTGAAGAGGATTTCTGGCTATAGTGACTTCCCACTAGAGGAGCCTGACACCTTCTCAGAGCACAACGAGGAGGAGCAGTAGGTTCCACCAACTGAAGGTGGAGATGACGATGACTCTTTCTACTTCGCATGATTTCATGAGCACTGAGGACGGTGCTGGATTCTAAGTGTGGGGAGGTCGTCCGACCGAATTGGCATTTAGGATGATAATGTTTTCATTCTAAACATTTTTATGTTAATTTTTAGTATGCTTTTTGGATATTTGTATATATATTTTGTTATTTTGAACACCTTTTTAGTTTATTTCACTTTCTATTTTTGTTTGTACATAATCTAGATTTCTATTTTAATTTTGCATCCATTTTTCCATTTCCTTTATGTTGGCTTGTATATATGCTTTTAATCTTTAGTTGTTGATTGTGATTGGATAATGTGATAATTGCACATAGTATAATTTTCTATATACATGATGATTTGGTTTGATTGAAATTAGGAAATAAACTTAGGATTTTTTATTTTTCATCCAATCACATTATGTGTGTAGCATAAGTTTAGTCAAATTAATGAAATTTTCAAGACAATTTTTTTTATATAGGGCATTGGCATTCCAATTGATTTGAGTTGATATTTTTAATTGAAACTTGCTTGAAATATATTGTGTAATATAGTTTGAGAGTTAGAACACATAATCTTGTCAGTTTTGAGCCCTAATGTGTGGTTATATCACATGAACCACTATTTTTATTCTTGTGTGTTATTCTCTTTCTATGATTTCAATCTGTGATTTGTTTGAGTTTTTATGTCCATTATTTAGTGTATGAATGCATTTATGTGATTGAGGACGTTATTTGTAACACCCTAATATTCATATCCTTATGCTCGAGTCATAAGCAAGTGATAATAAGGTGGTATGACTCTCAAGGTGGATTTATAAATACATATATATATATATAAGTTGAAAGGAAGTCTTAAATGAGAAGTCTAAAAAGGAGTAAAATAAAATCGCGAATCGGAACACTCACGTATCGATAAAACAGAAGATAAAGCGCGTTCAGAAAGCAAAGGTAAAGATAAAGAAGTAAAGAAGAATAAGATAAAGACATGATATAAATATATGACATAAGTAAATAGCCACTAGTCGCGACCTACGAAGTTTAGGATGGCTAGGGTACAAAGTGAAAATCAGTTTTAAAGGAATAAATACATGCATATAAGTTTTTTTTTTAAATAAACACGGAGAGATTCTAAACGAAATGCAAAAAAGGAGTCTAATGATCTTTGCCATCTCTTAGATGTAGTACAACTCACCGCTGAGCACCTGGATCTGCATTTGAAAAAAAGAGATATATACAGAATAAGAACCCCCGACCCATGGGTTTACAATACGTAAAAGTGCCAAATAAATACTGTATAAGACAACATGAAATCACTGAGCAATCTTAATTCTCCACATAACATTATATCCATCTTAAGTTCTCTCTAATCCATGAAATGGAAACTATCATAAGGGATTCCCAAGTCTAATTCAACAATTATCATGCTTTCTTAATTCTTCAATCAAAACAGAACCATAATCAGAATCAGCACCAGTCCTTAACGTCAACCAACACTAGCATGAGGGACCTCTCAACCGTACAAATACAAATAATGCAAACAAGTAATACACAAGTAGATTCAAGAAAGGAAACTAGCACATAATCACATAATATGGCATATACAATTAGGCAAACTAATAAACAAATAAGCAAACCCAAACAAATCAAACATATGTAAATGACGTATGCCTGTCCTATGGCCGATGAGTCTCATCTGTCGGTTATCAAGCCAACCCGACATGTCCAGTAGCGAATCCTAGACAGTCCCTAAGTGCACATCCCCAAGAGTCTATGCATATATATAATAATTTATCATTCAATCAATTTCATCTCATTGGGAGAATTCAGGGAGTTTAAGTACCCGATCACAACTTGCGTCAAAGGGTCAACAGAATCTCAAATCTCAACCTGGAGCAAGTAGAGCCAACCCACTGCATCTACCCAGGAAAATCTGAAACTCAGATAAAATCTCATATCTCATTTCATTCTCGACCAGGAGCAAGTGGGGGCGAACCACTACATCTACCCCAGGAGACTCAAACTAAACCCGGAGCAAGTGGATCAATGCCACTACATCTACCTAGGCAGGTGTATCAAAATCGGAATCATGTTCAACATCAATCTCATTATCAATCTCGTGGACAATCTCAATGATAAACTGCTATTTTACGGTTTATCTTGTGCTCAATTGAGTGGATTTTATCAATCTTTCATACACTTGTTCATACAAAATGCATGGCTTTACATTCTCCTTCCTGATTTTGTGCTATAATTGAAAACATGCTTCTTTGGCCTTATATTTGCTAATATTAATCCTCTCTTATTACCATTAGATGCCGTGATATGTGCGTTAAGTGATTACAAGGATTACAGGGTAGGAATGGCTTAGAAGATGGAAAGGAAGCATGCAAAAGTGAAAGGAATACAAGAAACTAAAGGAACTACAAAAGCTGTCCAGCCTGACCTCTTGGTACAAAATCAACCATAACTTGAGCTACAGAGGTCCAAATAACACGGTTTTAGTTGCGTTGAAAAGCTAACGTCCGGGGCTTCGCAACGATATATAATTTGTCATAGTTGCCCCAAAGATAAGTGACGCGCACGCGTGGATCATGCGAACGTGATAAACCCATATTTCATGGTTTATCTTGTGCTCAATTTTTTATCTACTATTTACCCACTTATTCATACTATTTGCATGTTTTACATTTTTCTTCCTAATTATGTGCTTTGATTGAAAACATGCTTCTTTGACCTTAATTTTATTAATATTAATTCTCCTTTTATACCATTAGATGCCTTGATATGTGTGTTAAGTGTTTTCAGAGATTACAAGGCAGGAATGGCTCAGAGGATGGAAAGGAAGCATGCAAAAGTGGAAGGAATACAAGAAGTTTGAGAAACTGCTAAGCTGTCCAGCCTGACCTCTTCGCACTCAAATGGCTATAACTTTAGCTACAGAGGTCCAAACGACGCGGTTCCAGTTGCGTTGGAAAGCTAACGTCCGGGGCTTTGATTTGATATATAATTTGCCATAGCTGCCTCGATGCCAGACGTCGCGAACACGTGGGTCACGCGGACGCGTGGGTCACGCGGACGCGTGGGTCACGCGGACGCGTGGGTCACGCGGACGCGTGACCTGGCAGGAACGCAACCCGCGCGGCCGCGTGAGTCATGCGGCCGCGTCACTTTTCCGCGACCTGTATGGACCAGAAAACGCTGGAAGTGATTTCTGAGCTGTTTCTGACCCAGTTTTCGACCCAGAGGACACAGATTAGAGGCTATAAAGTGGGGGAATGCATCCATTCATAATCATGCACTCATAATTCACTCTTTACAGTTTTAGATGTAGTTTTTAGTGAGAGAGGTTCTCTCCTCTCTCTTAGGATTAGGATTTAGGACTTCTTTTAGTTTTAGGAGTGACTCTCAATCCCAGGTTCTTTATTTTTATTTATTTTTCCAATTAAATTTATGAACTCTTTCATGTTATGATTTTCTTTGAATTAATATTATTTGAGATATTTCAGTTATTATTGCTTTCTTTTAATTACATGATTATTGCTTCCCATCTGAAGACATTTTTATTTTGGCAGTTTCAATTTTCTTTTCTTTTGGCTTTGGTTAAATAATTGGTGACTCTAGAGTTATCAAACTCATTGTTGATTGAAAATTGGAATTCATCCACTTAACTTACCTTCATAAGTTAGAGGTTAACAAAGTGGGAGAAAAATCCAATTCTCACCACAATTGATAAGGATAACTAGGAAAGGACCTCCAGTTCTTTTACCTTGCCAAAGGTTTATTTTACAGCTATTATTATTTTATTTTACTTGTCATATAATATATTCCCACCTTACTTCCAAAACCCCAATTTTACCTTTTTCATAGCCAATAATAAGAACATACCTCCCTGCAATTCCTTGAGAAGACGACCCGAGGTTTAAATACTCGGTTATCAATTTTAAAGGGGTTTGTTACTTGTGACAACCAAAACGTTTGTACGAAGGGATTTTTGTCGGTTTAGAGACTATATCTACAACGCGACTGTTTTTATGAAATTCTTTACTGGAAAAAATCCTGACATCAAAATGGCGCCGTTGCCGAGGAATTGCAAACGTGTGCCTTATTATTGGTTATTGTAAATATTTTATTTTTGCTTGTTTATTTGTTTTTATTTTTATTTTTGCTTTTTCTTAAGTTAAGAGGTTATTGGTTTTTATTTTAAAATTTTTATCTTATCTTATCTTATCTTATTTCAAAAATCAAAATTCAAAAATCAAATTTAAAAATTTTTCAAATTTAAATTTAAAAATTTTCAAAATTCAAATTTCAAATTTCAAAAATTCAAATTTCAAAAATTTCAAATTTCAAAAATTTAAAAATTCAAATTTTAAAAATTTAATTTTCAAATTCAAAATTTAAATAACCTTTTAATTTAAATTTATTTTTATTTTTTTAATTTTTTATTTCTATTTACTACTATGAACTCTCACCCCTTTGGCTATGAGTCTGGTTACAATAATGTTGTAGGAAGAAGAAATTATAATGAGAACAGGCATCAAGGTTGGAACAATCAAAGATGGGAGGAGCCACAAGAATTTGATCAGCCTTCATGGCAAAAACCACCTCCAATGGACTATCAACAACCACCACCTTATGCCTATGAACCCTTTCCTCAACATAACTTTGGACCACCACACTGACAAGCCCCTTTCCGCCATTCACCTCCATATGACCCTAACCCTCATCCACCATACCAACCACCTTATGAACCAAATGAACCCTCCTATCTACCCCAAACCTCCATGGAGAAAGCACTTGCCGATCTAAACTCTACTATACAAGCTCTCTTCACCCAAATCAGACCGCCAATTACCTTCAACAATCAACCCTCAAGCTCTAGTGCACTTCCTTGTCAACCACAGAATAATCTCTCCATCCCATCACCACCATCCATGGAAGAGTACTCACATCCATCAATCCAAGAGCAAGATTATCCCAATTATGCTATTGATATGGAACAGAAAAGAAGGAATCATCTTCGCGAATCCATACTTCATAAAGAGCTAGAGGAGGCCCTACGGGTAAGGGTAGGAAAGACCCTTGAAGATGAAAGAATAGTTGAAAGGAGTTGTCATAGAAAGAAAAACATCGAGGATGAGTACGATTTTATACTTAAACAACTGGACAAAGCAGCAATTTTTAAAAAGGAAGAAGTGGTTGCAGACTTAAGAGATGCTGTACCTCCATTGGAAAGTCCAGTCACAAAGCCTCCTTCCATGGTGTTTGATGTTGATGTTGAGAAGAGCGTACAACCTCCAAGGCAGATCATGGTTGAAGATTTTGTAGAGGTTGATCAAAAGGTAGAAGTTGTAAGAGAGCACAAGGGAGTGGAGCTTGAAATCACCTTGCAAAGTTATTGGAGACCCCTCCCCCTAAGTTGCCATCATCCTTCACAACATTCAAGTGGGTAAAATTCATATCCCTTAGCTTTCTAATTCCACTTGAATATGGGCTACTAGAGACGGATGGTCAACTTAGAGCTCTTTATGGCATTAAGAGCAAGAGAAAGATGGTCAGTGGTAAGAATTGTCCTGCAAGGTTCATTATGGTTGGAAGCCTTAAGTTTAGACGTAAAGGTTGGTGTAAAGCTCAATTGAATGGGTCTAGGAAGCTGTTTGGTTGCTGCAGTGAGAATTCAAATTACTTATCACCCGGCTGGAAAAATACAGATCCTGACAAAAATGGGTGTAAAAATAAAGTTTGGAATCCTGGAATCTGCTCTGACAATTGTTACCCCGGGAACCTAAGAATCTATTTGAAGCTTCTTAAGGGCTTTACATGCTTAGTTTGGGACCCTGGAGGTTACTGGAGATACAAACATTGGTGGGGATTCAAGGATCAGTACAAGCACAAGCCACCATGACAAAGAAACTCACCAAACGTCCAACTTAAGGACTTTAACTAAAAGTGCTAGGTGGGAGACAACCCACCATGGTATGATCGTTCATTTTTCATTTTTATTTAGTTTTATTTTATTTTATTATATTGAACCTGGAGTTTTGCATCACATTCATATTAACACTGCATTCTGCATTTTATTTCAAAAAAAAAAAAATTTGCTACGCGATGCGACCGCATCAACGACGCGTCTGCGTCGCAAGGGGAAAAGAGAAAAATAAAAACGAACAGAGAGTCACGCTGGAGCATGGTTGGAGGCGTGCCAATGGCACAAATCAATCCACGCAACCGCGTCGCTGACGCGTCCGCGTCGCACGGGAATAATGGCCTCCCACGCGACCGCGTGACCAAGATTTCGACGTCAAAGTGGTGCACACCCAAAAGTTGTGCGAGAGTGGTGCTGGATTGGTGCTGAACGCATGATCCTTCCCATGCGGCCGCGTGACCCACGCGACCGCGTCATATTCCTTTAAAGCCCACTCACGCGATCGCATGCTCCATGCGATCGCGTCACTTAAAATTTGGCACTAATAAGATTTTGAATAGAGAGTTGTGCGAGCGCGAGGCTGCACTCGCGCCACTAGCACAAATCGAGTCACACGATGGCATGACCCACGCGTCCGCATCGGTTGACCTTATTGCGCACCACGCGGCCGCGTCACCCACGCGACCGCGTCGCCAGCGTCACACACCTTAACCTTATATGCCTAAATACTTTATCTTTTCTTCCCCAATACTAATTCCCCCCCCCCCCCTTTTCTTATTTACTTCCTCTTCCCTTCTTTCCCTTCTCATTCTTCTTATCTTTCATTTAATTCATTTGCATACTTTCATTCATTGCATTATTTTCATTGGTGTTAGAAATTTATTTGGGTAATTATTTACCATATCTTGCTTATGGATTATTAAAGGAATTGTTTGACAATTATATTAATTTTTAAAGGGTTGCTTGCATGTTCAATTTAATACTTTCAAATAGCTTATTTACCATGCATGCTATGTGTTTGTGAAAACGCCCGTATGGCATTGTGCACTATTTTTTAAGTTTTCTTTTAATCTTCTACTATAAATGCTTGCTTTTCACAAAACCCTTTTTATATTTTATTAATTAATTATAATTGTCATTACAAACGTTATTGTTAGTTTCTTACGACTAACAATACATTAAAGCTTTTGATGCTTGATCTATGCTACTCATGCCCTTGCCGGCATGCTAATAAACATCTTGCATCCAATACTCCCCATGCCTTGCTATATTACCATTGATGAACTGATCACATGGAATTGCGACCAAGTCTTCCATTCACTATTTTCCTTACCTGGCATGCTATTTACTCATACCGCCCTCCTCTTTGCTCTACACCTTTGACTTCATATCCCTTTCTCTTCTCCCTTTTTCAGGCTGGCCACCAAAACGGGTAAGGAGGAAGCTTCTACAACGAGCAACAGCTGAGGAATCACAACACCCGCCCACCTGTACTTTTCAGCATGCACCAAGGACGGTGCAATCTTTAAGTGTAGGGAGGTCGATACCGATCTCCATGGGTTAGTACTTTCTTGTCTCAACACCAATGTTTAAATTTTCTTTGTAGATTAGTTGTTGCATTTGCATGTTTAATTGTTTTTGTGCATATTTTACTACTTGGTTAAAGTAATATTCTTCTTTTTCAAGAAATTTTTATAGTATTTCACTAATTTGAATAAAACTTTTTGAAAAACTTGTTTGATGAAATATTATTTTGGAACATAGTTTAGAGCTCGAACACAAAACCAGTAAGATTTTGAGCCTATTTGATTGGTTGCATTTTACCAACCAATAATTTATTTTTGGTGTGTGTTGTCTCTCTAAAACTGTGATCTTTGTCTTGCTTAATTCTATATTTCCATTTATTTGATGTATGCATGCACTTACATGATTGAGGCCTTTGTTTCACTGAGCTTACATACCCATATGGCCTTACCTTTCATTATCCCTTGCAAACCAATGTTGAGCCTATTTTACCCCTTTATTCTTTACTTTAGCACATCATTAACTCTAAGCGAAAAACAATAATGTCCTTAATTTGAATCCTTGGTTAGCTTAGATTAGTGAGAATGCTTATGAATTAAGTGTGGGGAAGAGTGGGTTTGGAAACATCTGGTTTGAGAATTGAGTATGTTAGAATTTTCTGAAAATGTGAAAGAAATGTTTAGGACATGTTCATGCATTCAATAAATTAATCATATGCATTGAGAAAAACAAAAGAAAAAAAAATATATATATATATATATATATATATATATATATATATATATAAAAGAGCAAAATAAGTGAAAGGGGACAAAATGCCCCAAAGTAAGTGAAAGCAATGCATATGAGTTATACTTGAAATTAGAATGCATGAATATGTGGAAAACATGGTTAATGGATGGTTAGATGTTGTATTATGATTACATGGATTGTTTAAGTTAGGTGGGAAATTTTAAGTTAATTAAGGATTCAGGTTTTAGTTCACTTGGCCAAATACAATCCTACCTTGACCCTAACCCCATTACAACCCTTAAAAGACCTCTTGATATGTGTATTTATGCATTAAATTTATGTTGATTGTTAGATGAAGAGCAAGCCTTAGAAAGCAAGGTTAGTAGAGAATTGAGAGAATCGAACCTAAAACACTTGAGTGATTAGAGTGATATACACTACTAAGTGAGGGTTCGATGCTCGATTCTTTGTTCCCGGCTTTCATGAGCTATTTTCTTCTACAAGTCTATTTGTACTTCATTTTTATGATTTGAATTAGTGAAATCCAGTTCATATTTATTCTTGGGGATTTATTTGCTTTTAACCAAGTAAGTAGAAACATTTTTCATTTAGTTGCATTCATAGGTTGCATCTCATACATTCTATCATTCCTCTTCATCTTTATAGTTTCTCTTGAGCTTAGCCTGAGGATATGCTAATGTTTAAGTGTGGGGAGGTTGATAAACCCATATTTCATGGTTTATCTTGTGCTCAATTGAGTGGTTTTTATCTACTCTTTACCCACTTATTCATACTATTTGCATGTTTTACATTTTCCTTCCTAATTATGTACTTTGATTGAAAACATGCTTCTTTGACCTAAATTTTATTAATATTAATTCTCCTTTTATACCATTAGATGCCTTGATATGTGTGTTAAGTGTTTTTCGAGATTACAAGGCAGGAATGGCTCAGAGGATGGAAAGGAAGCATGCAAAAGTGGAAGGAATACAAGAAGTTGGAGAAACTGCTAAGCTGTCCAGCCTGACCTCTTCGCACTCAAACGGCTATAACTTTAGCTACAGAGGTCCAAACGACGCGATTCCAGTTGCGTTTGAAAGCTAACGTCCGGGGCTTCGATTTGATATATAATTTGCCATAGCTGCCCCGACGCCAAGCGACGCGAACGCGTGGGTCACGCGGACGCGTGGGTCACGCGGACGCGTGACCTGGCAGGAACGCAACCCACGCGGCCGCGTGAGCCATGCGGCCGCGTCACTTTTCCGCGACCTGTACGGACCAGAAAACGCTGGAAGTGATTTCTGAGCTGTTTCTGACCCAGTTTTCAGCCCAGAGGACACAGATTAGAGGCTATAAAGTGGGGGAATGCATCCATTCATAATCATGCACTCATAATTCACTCTTTACAGTTTTAGATGTAGTTTTTAGTGAGAGAGGTTCTCTCCTCTCTCTTAGGATTAGGATTTAGGACTTCTCTTAGTTTTAGGAGTGACTCTCAATCCCAGGTTCTTTATTTTTATTTATTTTTCCAATTAAATTTATGAACTCTTTCATGTTATGATTTTCTTTGAATTAATATTATTTGAGATATTTCAGTTATTATTGCTTTCTTTTAATTACATGATTATTGCTTCCCATCTGAAGGCATTTTTATTCCAGCAGTTTCAATTTTCTTTCCTTTTGGCTTTGGTTAAATAATTGGTGACTCTAGAGTTATCAAACTCATTGTTGATTGAAAATTGGAATTCATCCACTTAACTTACCTTCATAAGTCAGAGGTTAACAAAGTGGGAGCAAAATCCAATTCTCACCACAATTGATAAGGATAACTAGGAAATGACCTCCAGTTCTTTTACCTTGCCAAAGGTTTATTTTACAGCTATTATTATTTTATTTTACTTGTCATATAATATATTCCCACCTTACTTCCAAAACCCCAATTTTACCTTTTTCATAGCCAATAATAAGAACATACCTCCCTGCAATTCCTTGAGAAGACGACCCGAGGTTTAAATACTCGGTTATCAATTTTAAAGGGGTTTGTTACTTGTGACAACCAAAACGTTTGTACGAAGGGATTTTTGTCGGTTTAGAGACTATATCTACAACGCGACTGTTTTTATGAAATTCTTTACTGGCAAAAATCCTGACGTCAGGACGCGTGATCTGGAAAAAATGCAATCCACGCGTACGCGTGGACGACATGACGCGTGACTTTGCCGAGTGCTGGACGTATCAAAAATCACTGGGGGCGATTTCTGGGCTGTTTTAACCCAATTTTTGGCCTAGAAAACATAGATTAGAGGCTATAAAGTGAGGGAATGCATCCATTCATGGAGAGAACATTCATAATTCACAATTTTAGGTTTTAGATGTAGTTTTTCTAGAGAGAGAGGCTCTCTCCTCTCTCTTAGGAATTAGGATTTAGGATTCCTCTTAAAGGTTATGTTTACTTCTTCTTCATTCTAGGTTCAATGTTCCGTTACTTTAATTTCTCTTCTAATTTTATTTATTCTATTATTTTGGTTTGTTAATATTGGATTATGAACTCCATGTTAGGATTGATTTTTTTTATTTAATACACATTGAGGTATTTCAGATTTAAGATTGCTTTCTACAAATTCATGTTATTGATGCTTCCAATTTAATTTAGATTTTTTCTCCCTTTGCTTTGGTTGAGTAATTGGTGACACTTGAGTTATCAAACTCAGCTGTTGATTGAAAATTGGAATTTGCTGATTGATTTGGATCCCTCTAAAGCTAGTCTTTCCATAGGAGTTGACTAGGACTTGAGGAATCAAATTGATTAGTCCACTTGACTTTCCTTTATTTAGTAAGGGTTAACTAAGTGGGAGCAATAAACAATTCTCATCACACCTGATAAGGATAACTAGGATGGGATTTACAGTTCTTATACCTTGCAAGGGTGTTCATGATAATTAATTTACTTTATTGTTAATTTATTTCCTTGTTCCCTATTTCAAAAACCCAAAAATACCTTGTTCCATAACCAATAACAAATCATACTTTCCTGCAATTCCTTGAGAGACGACCCGAGGTTTGAATACTTTGGTTATAAATTTTATTAGGTTTTGTTACTTGTGACAACCAACAACTTTTGTACCAAAGGATTCTCTGCTGGTTTAGAAACTATACTTACAACGTGATTAATCTGATGAAATTCTAGACCACGCAAGAATTCCGTTCGTCAAATTGGTGCCGTTGTCGGGGAATTGCAAACGTGTGCCTTATTATTGGTTATTGTAAATATTTGCTTTTGCTTGTTTATTTGTTTTTTGTTTTTATTTTTAATTTTTATTAGCCACTATAAATTCTCAACCCTCTGGTTTCAAGTTTAGTTCCAATGTTGTTGTAAGGAATGGAAGCTATAATGAGAACAGGTATCAAGGTTGGAAGAATCAAAGATGGGAGGAGCCACAAGGATTTGATCAACCCTCTTGGCAACAACCCCCTCCAATGCGCTATAACCAACAACCATTCTATGATGCATACCAAGACAATAGTTATGGTGGACCTTTTTGTGACAACCAACCTCCACCAAATTACTATGGTCAAGAGCCATTCCGAGGTGCATACCAAGATGATAGATATGGTGGACCCCTTTGTAGTTACCAACAAGCCCCACCATATGCTTATGAACCACCTCCTCAACATAACTCTGAACCACCCTACTCACAAGTCCATTTTCACCATTCACCACCATATGACCTGAACCATCATCCACCATATCAGCCACCTTATGAGCCATATGAACCATAAATAAAGCCACCCCAATTCCGACCCAATTACTCCCAAGAACCACCACCTCCATATACACCATGTCAATATCCATCAATCCAAGAGCACTATGATCCTACTTATGATAGCCGAGCGCAACAAGACTCAAAGGATCGTCTCAAGGAAACAGTGGATCAATTTTATATAACCATTCATCAACTGAAGCAAGCGATAAATCAATTAGCTTCCCGACGTTCGGACACTCAAGGAACTCCCACAACTTCATATGGAGAATCTACTGAAGAATGCAGCATGAATGAGAAGCTAGAAACTCCAGTGGACAGTGAGTAGCATGACTTTGTATTGTAACAATTGGAGGAAACCGAAATTGTCAAAGAAGAGGAAGTGGTTGAAGACTTAAGAGATGCGGAACCTCCATGGGAAACTCAAGTCATAGAGCCTCCTTCCAGGACATTTGAAGTTGATGTTCAGGAGGGTGTACAACCTCCATGGCACAGCCTGGTTGAAGACTTTGAAGAGGTTGATCAAGAGATGGACTCAATCATTGATGAATCTTTATCTACAATTAAATCCTCTCCCATTAGACTTGACATGGAGATTAAAGAAGAAGAAGCACAACCTTCCATGCCCTTGGAAAGCAGTGAAGAGGAGATTGAATTGGAAGAAAGCTACCAAGAGGAAGAGGTTGAAATTGTAGAAGCTTACAAGGAGGTGGAAGAATTCAAAGAATAGCACAAGGGAGTGGAGCTTACAAGATCATTAGAAACACCTCTCCCAAGGCCATTACCGTCCAACACAACGTTCATATGGGTAAAATTCTTATCCTTGACCTTTACTTTCCCACTTGAATATGGGCTACTGGAGACGGATGGCCAACTTAGAGCTCTATATGGCTTTAAGAGTAAGAGGGAGATGGTCAGTGGGAAGAGTTGTCCTGCAAGGTTCAATATGGTTGCATGCTCCAAATTGAAGTGTAAGGATTGGTGTAGAGTTCAACTGAATTGGTCTAGGAAGTTGTTTGGACACTTCAGTGAGAATTCTAGTTGCTGGCCACCCGGTTGGAGCAATAATGATCAACACAAAGACGGTGCAAAAGCAAGGTTTGGGACCCCGGAATTCAGTCCAGCAATCAACACTCTTGGGGCCTTGTCACTTGCTTCAACTTGCTTGAAGGCTCTTTACGCATAATTTGGGATCGCAGAGGCTATTGGAAGTACAAACATTGGTGGGAATTCCTGGACGAGTTCAAGCACAAGCCACCATAATAAGGAGCTCACAAAATGTCCAACTTAAGGACTTTAACTAAAAGTGCTAGGTGGGAGACAAACCACCATGGTATAATCGTTCCTTTTATTCCTAGTTTATTTTATTTTAATTTTATTAGTGTCATTCATAATGTTTGCATTAGCATCTGCATACTGCATTCTGCATTTTGCATAATAAAAAAGGGGGGCAAACCACGCGTGCGTGCAGGCCACACGTGGGCGTCGATTGCAGTTTCGCTCCCCCATCCAACGAATAGAAAGTTGTGATGGAATCGTGCAGCTGGTGTGCTCTGTGCACAATTCAACCCACGCGAACGCACCTATGACGCAGGCGCATCAATTTGCCACAAGGGAAAGCCACGCGTACGCGTCAAGCACGTGCACGCGTGGATAGGGAAATCGGCGTAAATAGCGTGTTGGACAGAAAGTTGTGCTGCCCCCACGCTGGAACTGTGCTAGAGGCACAAGGTCATCCACGCGTACGCGTCCCTGACGCGTGCGTGTCTTTTTGCCTCCAAGACCACCCACGCGTACGCGTGGGCGACGCTTATGCGTCGCATGGCGAATACAGTTCTCACGCGCACGCGTGCCTTGCGCACGCGCGTCACGTCCCGTTTTTCATTCCCTCCCTTTTCTTCTCTCCTTTCTCCTTCTTCCCTCCTCCTTTCTTACCTTCTTCTTCTTCATTTATTTCTGGTGGACGAAATTGTGATCACATCAATGTAGTACTCTTTGTTATTGTATGGAATCATTATTATGGCTCTTGGCTATGTGTGGACACAACTCCGTTCAACTTAACCAGCAAGTGTACTGGGTCATCCAAGTAATACCTTACGTGAGTAAGGGTCGATCCCACAGAGATTGTTGGTATGAAGCAAGCTATGGTCACCTTGTAAATCTCAGTTAGGCAGATTAAATGGTTATGGGTTTCAAAAATTAATAATAAATAGAAAATAAAAAGGGATAGAAATACTTATGTAAATCAATAGTGGGAATTTCAGATAGGCGTGTGGAGATGCTAGAATCCTTTCGAATCTCTACTTTCTTATTGCTTTCATCCAATCCTTCTTACTCCTTTCCATGGCAAGATGTATGTAGGGCATCACCATCATCAATGGCTACTTTTAATTCTCTCGGGAAAATGGTCCTATGCGCTGTCACTGCACGGTTAATCGTCTGGAGGCATCACCCTTGTTGATAGCTACATCCTATCCTCTCAGTGAAAATGGTCCAAATGCTCTGTCACAGCACGGCTAATCATCTGTTAGTTCTCAATCAGGTTGGAGTAGAATCCCTTGATTCTTTTGCGTTTGTCATCACGCCCAGCCTTCAGGAGTTTGAAGCTCGTCACAGTCATTCAATACCGGAATCCTACTCGGAATACCACAGACAAGGTTAGACTTTCTGGATCCCCATGAATGCTGCCATCTATCTAGCTTATACCACGAAGATTCTGTTGGGAAATCTAAGAGATATGCGCCCGGCCTAAAGTAGAACTGAAGTGGTTGTCAGTCACGTGTGTTCATGGGTGAGAATGATGATGAGTGTCACGGATCATCACATTCATCAAGTTGAAGTGCAACGTATATCTTAGAATAAGAATAAAAGAGAATTGAATAGAAAATAATAGTGACTGTATTGAAACTTGAGGTACAGCAAAGCTCCACACCCTTAATCTATGGTGTGCAGAAACTCCACCGTTAAAAATACATAAGTGAAAGGTTCAGGCATGGCCGAATGGCCAGCCCCCTGAATGATCAAAAGACTGAATGATCAAAGACTAAACAGTCAAAAGATTAAACTGTCAAAAGATCAAACTGTCAAAAGATGTCTAATACAATAGTAAATTATCCTATTTATACTAGACTAGCTACTAGGGTTTACATGAGTAAGTAATTGATGCATAAATCCATTTCCGGGGCCCACTTGGTGTATGCTTGGGCTGAGCTTGATCTATCCACGAGCTGAAGCTTTTCTTGGAGTTGAACCCCAAGTTATAACGTGTTTTGGGCGTTCAATTCCGGATCATGACGTGTTTCTGGCGTTTAACTCCAGACAGCAGCATGTACTTGGCGTTCAACGCCAATTTACATCGTCAATTTCTGAATAAAGTATGGACTATTATATATTTCTGGAAAGCTCTGGATGTCTACTTTCCAACGCCGTTGAGAACGCGCCATTTGGAGTTCTGTAGCTCCAGAAAATCCATTTCGAGTGCAGGGAGGTCAGATTCCAACAGCATCAGCAGTCCTTTTGTCAGCCTTTTTCAGAGTTTTGCTCAAGTCCCTCAATTTCAGCCAGAAATTACCTGAAATCACAGAAAAAACACACAAACTCATAGTAAAGTCCAGAAATGTGAATTTAACATAAAAACTAATGAAAACATCCCTAAAAGTAGCTTGAACTTACTAAAAACTACCTAAAAACAATGCCAAAAGCGTATAAATTATCCGCTCATCACAACACCAAACTTAAATTGTTGCTTGTCCCCAAGCAACTGAAAATCAAATAGGATAAAAAGAAGAGAATATACTATAAATTCCAAAATATCAATGAATATTAATTCTAAATAGATGAGCGGGACTTGTAGCTTTTTGCTTCTGAACAGTTTTGGCATCTCACTCTTTCCTTTGAAGTTTAGAATGATTGGCTTCTCTAGGAACTTAGAATTTCGGATAGTGTTATTGATTTTCCTAGTTAAGCATGTTGATTCTTGAACACAGCTACTTGTGAGTCTTGGCCGTGGCCCTAAGCATTTTGTTTTCCAATATTACCACCGGATACATAAATGCCACAGACACATGACTGGGTGAACCTTTTCAGATTGTGACTCAGCTTTGCTAGAGTCCCCAGTTAGAGGTGTCCAGAGCTCTTAAGCACACTCCTTTGCTTTGGATTCTTTTTACCCTTGCCTTTTGGTTTTAAGAGTTATTGGCTTTTTCTGCTTCAAGAATCAATTTCATGATTTTTCAGATTATCAATAACATTTTTCTTTGTTCATCATTCTCTCAGGAGCCAACAATTTTAACATTCATAAACAACAAGATAAAAAATATGCACTGTTCAAGCATTCATTCAGAAAACAAAAAGTATTGTCACCACATCAATATAATTAAATTAAATTCAAAGATAAATTCGAAATTCATGTACTTCTTGTTCTTTTGAATTAAAGCATATTTCATTTAAGAGAGGTGAAGGATTAATGGATTTTATTCATAGCTTTAAGACATGGTTACTACATACTAATGATCATGAAGTAGAGACACAAAACATAGATAAACATAACATAGAAACCGAAAAACAGAAAGAAATAAGAACAACGAATGAGTCCACCTTAGTGGCATCTTCTTCTTGAAGGACCAACAATGTCCTTAAGCTCTTCTATGTCCCTTCCTTGCCTTTGTTGCTCCTCCCTCATTGCTCTTTGATCTTCTCTTATTTCATGGAGAATGATGGAGTGCTCATGATGTTCCACCCTTAATTGTTCCACATTGTGGCTCAAATCTTCTAAGGAAGTGTTGAGTTGTTCCCAATAGTTGTTGGGAGGAAAGTGCATCCCTTGAGGCATCTCAGGGATTTCTTGATGATGAGCTTCCTCATGCATCTCTTGAGAACCGTGGAGGGTCTCTCTTGCTTGCTCCATCCTTTTCTTGGTGATGGGCTTATCCTCTTCAATGGAGATGTCTCCTTCTATGATAACCCCAGCTGAGTAACATAGATGGCAAATAAGGTGAGGAAAAGCTAGCCTTGCCATGGTGGATGGCTTTTTGGCTATTTTGTAGAATTCATTGGAGATGACTTCATGAACTTTTACTTCCTCTCCAATTATGATGCTATGAATCATGATGGCCCGATCCACAGTAACTTCGGATCGGTTGCTAGTGGGAATGATGGAGCGTTGAATGAACTCCAACCATCCTCTAGCCACAGGCTTGAGGTCCAGTCTTCTTAGTTAGACTGGCTTGCCTTTGGAGTCTCTCTTCCATTGAGCTCCTTCCACACATATGTCCATTAGGACTTGGTCCAACCTTTGATTAAAGTTGACCCTTCTAGTGTAGGGGCGTACATCTTCTTGCATCATGGGCAAGTGGAACGCCAATCTCACATTCTCCGGACTAAAATCTAAGTATTTCCCCCGAACCATTGTGAGATAATTCTTTGGGTTCGGGTTCATACTTTGATCATGGTTCCTAGTGATCCATGCATTGGCATAGAACTCTTGAACCATTAAGATTTCGACTTGTTGCATGGGGTTGGTTAGGACTTCCCAACCTCTCCTTCGGATCTCATGTCAGATTTTCGGATACTCATTTTTCTTGAGCTTGAAAGGGACCTCAGGGATCACCTTCTTCTTTGCCACAACATCATAGAAGTGGTCTTGATGGCTTTTGGAGATGAATCTTTCCATCTCCCATGACTCGGAGGTGGAAGCTTTTGTCTTTCCTTTTCCTTTTCTAGAGGATTCTCCGACCTTAGGTGCCATTGATGGTAATGGAAAAACAAAAAGCTTATGCTTTTACCACACCAAACTTAAAATATTGCTCGTCCTCGAGCAATAGAAGAAAGAAGAGAAGAAGAAGAAGAAGAAAATGGAGGAGAGTGAGAGGAGATGGATTCGGCCAAGGTATAGAAGAGGGAGTAGTGTTGTGTGAAAATGAAGTAGAATGGAAGGGTATATATGGGGAGAGGGGAGAGTGAAGGTTCGGCCATATAGGGTGGGATTGGGTGGGAAAGAAAATTTGAATTTGGAAGGTAGGTGGGGTTTATGGGGAAGGGTGGATGGATGTGAATGGTGAAGAGGGTAATTGGGAAGAGAGATTGAGGTGATTGGTGAAGGGTTTTCGGAAGGAGTGTTTATTGGGAAGAGTAAAATAGGATTAGGAGGTAAGGTGGGAATATGTTAGGTGGGGATCCTGTGGAGTCCACAGATCCTGAGGTGATCCTGTGGGGTCCACAGATCCTGAGGTGTCAAGGAATTCCATCCCTGCACCAAATAGGCATGTAAAATGCCTTTGCATACCATTCTGGTGTTTAAACGCCGAGTGGTGCACGTTCTGGGCGTTCAACGCCCACATGTAACATGTTTCTGGCGTTGAACGCCAGTTTCATGCTTGTTACTGGCGTTCAGCGCCAGCTTTTCCTCTAGGCACATTTCTGGCGTTCAAACGCCAGAATGTTGCTTGTTTCTGGGGTTCAGCGCCAGATTCATGCTCTGTTCTGGCGTTGAACGCCAGCCAGATGCTTCTTACTGGCGTTGAACGCCAGTCTGTGCTTCCTCCAGGGTGTGATTTTTCTTTTGCTGTTTTTGGTTCTGTTTTTAATTTTTATATTTTTTTCGTGACTCCACATGATCATGTACCTAATAAAACACAAAATAAAAATAAAATAACATAAAATTAAAAATTAGATAAAAAAAATTGGGTTGCCTCCCAACAAGCGCTTCTTTAATGTCAATAGCTTGACAGTGGGCTCTCATGGAGCCACAAGGTGATCAGGTCAATGTTGTATAGTCCCAACACCAAACTTAGAGTTTGGATATGGGGTCTTAACACCAAACTTAGAGTTTAGTTGTAGCCTCTCAACACCAAACTTAGAGTTTGACTGTGGGGGCTCTTCTTGACTCTGAACTGAGAGAAGCTCTTCATGCTTACTCTCTTTTGTCACAGAGGGATGGCCATGTGCCTTAAACACAAGGTAGTCCCCATTCAATTGAAGGACTAATTCACCTCTGTTGACATCTATCACAGCTCTTGCTGTGGCTAGGAAAGGTCTTCCAAGGATGATGCATTCATCCTCTTCCTTTCTAGTGTCTGAGATTATGAAATCAGCAGGGATGTAAAGGCCTTCAACCTTTACTAACACGTCCTCCACTATTCCATAAGCTTGTCTCAATGACTTGTCTGCCAATTGTAATGAGAACAAGGCAGGTTGTACCTCAATGATCCCCAGCTTCTCCATTACAGAGAGTGGCATAAGATTTATCCCTGACCCCAGATCACATAGAGCTTTTGCAAAGGTCATGGTGCCTATGGTACAAGGTATCAAAAACTTGCCAGGATCTTGTTTCTTTTGAGGTAAAATTTGCTGAATCCAGGTATCCAGTTCACTAATGAGCAAGGGAGGTTCACTTTCCCAAGTCTCATTACCAAACAACTTGGCATTTAGCTTCATGATAGCTCCTAAATATTGAGCAACTTGCTCTCCAGTCACATCTTCATCCTCTTCAGAGGAAGAATAGTCTTCAGAGCTCATGAATGGCAGAAGGAGATTTAATGGAATCTCTATGGTCTCTATATGAGCCTCAGATTCCTTTGGATCCTTAATAGGAAACTCCTTCTTGCTTGAGGGACGTCCCAGGAGGTCTTCCTCACTAGGATTTTCGTCCTCCTCCTCCCTTGTGCATTCGGCCATATTGATTATATCAATGGCCTTGCACTCTCCTTTTAGATTCTCTTCTGTATTGCTTGGGAGAATACTGGGATGTCTACTTTCCAACGCGAACATCAGCAGTCCTTTTGTCAGCCTTTTTCAGAGTTTTGCTCAAGTCCCTCAATTTCAGCCAGAAATTACCTGAAATCACAGAAAAAACACACAAACTCATAGTAAAGTCCAGAAATGTGAATTTAACATAAAAACTAATGAAAACATCCCTAAAAGTAGCTTGAACTTACTAAAAACTACCTAAAAACAATGCCAAAAAGCGTATAAATTATCTGCTCATCAATTCCCCTTATCATCCATGTTCTTTTCCGTTCTATTTTACTTAATTGCATACTTTCATTTATTGCATTTCAATTGTGTGCATATTTTTATTTTTCCATTGGTGTTACATTTTCTTATTCAACTGTTGCATCTTTTCTTGCATTATTCCAGTGCTTCATGACTTGTTTTATTCTGATTGGGTATTATTATTCATAAGTCAATGCTAAATTTTATAATACTGGTATTCCTTTTGCATTGATATGCATTTATACTATCTTGCATTACCCACACTCTCTCCCCTTGTTGCAACTTTTGCACTGGTATGCCATGTGCTTCTATTATTTTCTCACTTGCATGTTGTAGCTACCATGTAATTGAGATCCCCATTATTTGGCATTAACCCACCCATACTTTATTTATTTTCTTCTCTTTATTCCTGGGTTACTTTTCTTCTTTTTTCTCTTCTTTCAGGATGGCCACCAGAGGAAGGGAAACGGGAAACCTTTACATGGACAACAAACAAGTTCCATCTGCACAATCTTTGGAGAAAAGCATCAGTATAGCAACCCGTCCACTTGCACATCTCAGCATGCACCGAGGACGGTGCAATCTTTAAGTGTGGGAAGGTCGATACCGATCTCCGTGGGTTAATTATTCTCTTTCTAATACCAATGTCTTATTTTCTTTATTAGTTCATTGTTGCATTTACATGTTTGATTGCATATTTTCTTGATTTTGTGCATATTTTACCATTGCTTGGTCAAAGTAATGAGTTTTCTTTCAAGACTTTATAGTATTTTACTAATTTAAATTAAAATTTTTGTGTTACTTGTTTGAAGAAATTTTAATTTGGAACATGGTTTTAGAGCTCGAACACACAAAACCAGTGAGATTTTGAGCCTACTTGATTGGTTGCATCTTATCAACTAATATTTTTTTGTGTGTGTGTTTTTCTCTCTAAAATTGTGATCTTTTTCTTGCTTGATTCTATATTTCCATTGTTTAATGTATGCATATACTTATATGATTGAGGCCTTGTTTCACTCAGCTTACATACCCATATGGCCTTACTCTTTCATTATCCTTTGCAAACCAATTTGAGCCTATTTTATCCCATTTGTTCCTTATTTTACCACATCACTAACTCTAAGAGGAAAACAATAATGTCCCTAATTTGAATCCTTGGTTAGCTTAGACTAGTGAGAGTGCTTATGAATTAAGTGTGGGGAAAGTGGGTTTGGAAATGTTTGGTTTGGGAATTGAGTATGTTAGACTTTCTGTGAAAATGTGAAAAATGTTGAAAACATGTTTATGCATTCAATACCTTAATCATATGCATTGGGAAAAACAAAAGAAAATAAAAAAATAATACAAGAAAATAAAAAAGAAAAGAAAAATAATAATAATACAAGAAAATGAAGGAAAAAGAAAAGAAAAAGAGCAAATAAATAAAAAGGGGACAAAATGCCCCAAGTTAAAGTAATAATATCAATGCATATGAGTTGTACTTAAATTGGGGATGCATGAATATGTGGTAAACATAGTTAATGGGCAGTTAGATCTTGCATTGTAATTACATGGATTGTCTTAAGTTAGGTGGGAAGTTTAGGTCAATTAAGGATTCAGATTTTAGTCCACTTGACCAAATACAATCCTACCTTGACCCTAACCCCATTACAACCCTTAAAAGGCCTCTTGATATGTGTATCTATGCATTAATTTTTTGTTGATTGTTAGATGAAGAGCAAGTCTTAGAAAGCTAGGTTAGTAGAGAATTGAGAGAATCGAACCTTAAACACTTGAGCGATTAGAGTGTATACACTTCCAGTGAGGGTTCGATGCTCGATTCTTTGTTCCCGACTTTCATGAGCTACTTTCTTCTTGCAAGTTATTTGTACTTCATTTTATGATTTGAATTAGTGAAATCCAGTTCATGTCTGTTCTTGAAAGATTTATTTACATTAACCAAGTAGGTAAAAGCATTTTTGCATATAGTTGCATTCATATAAATAGGTTACATTTCATACATCCTACGATTCCTCTTAACTCTTATAGTTTCTCTTAAACTTAGCATGAGGACATGCTAATGTTTAAGTGTGGAGAGATTGATAAACTGCTATTTTACGGTTTATCTTGTGCTCAATTGAGTGGATTTTATCAATCTTTCATACACTTGTTCATACAAAATGCATGGCTTTACATTCTCCTTCCTAATTTTGTGCTATGATTGAAAACATGCTTCTTTGGCCTTATATTTGCTAATATTAATCCTCTCTTATTACCATTAGATGCCGTGATATGTGTGTTAAGTGATTACAGGGATTATAGGGCAGGAATGGCTTAGAAGATGGAAAGGAAGCATGCAAAAGTGGAAGGAATACAAGAAACTAAAGAAACTGCTAAAGCTGTCCAGCTTGGCCTCTTGGTATAAAATCGACCATAACTTGAGCTTCAGAGGTCCAAATGATGTGGTTTCAGTTGCGTTGGAAAGCTAACGTCCAAGGCTTCGCAAAGATATATAATTTTCCATAGATGCTTCGAAGATAGGTGACACGCACGCATGAATCACGCAGACGCATGACCTGGAAAAAATGAAATCCACACGTACGCGTGGACAACGCATACGCGTGACTTTACCGCATGTTGGACGTATCAGAAATCGCTGGGGTGATTTTTGGGCTGTTTTTGACCCAGTTTTCAGCCCAAAAAACACAAATTAGAGGCTATAAAGTGGGAGAATGCATCCATTCATAGAGAGAACATTCATAATTCACAATTTTAGGTTTTAGATGTAGTTTTTCTAGAGAGATAGGCTCTCTACTCTCTCTAAGGAATTAGGATTTAGGATTCTTCTTAAAGGTTAGGTTTACTTCTTCTTCATTCCAGGTTCAATGTTCCTTTACTTTAATTTCTCTTCTACTTTTATTTATTCTATTATTTTGGTTTGTTAATATTGGATTATGAACTCCATGTTAGGATTGATTTTTTTATTTAATACACATTGAGGTATTTCAAATTTAAGATTGCTTTCTTCAAATTCATGTTATTGATGCTTCCAATTTAATTTAGATTTCTTCTCCCTTTACTTTGGTTGAGTAATTGGTGACACTTGAGTTATCAAACTCAGCTGTTGATTGAAAATTGGAATTTGCTGATTGATTTGGATCCCTCTAAAGCTAGTCTTTCCATAAGAGTTGACTAGGACTTGAGGAATCAAATTGATTAGTCCACTTGACTTTTCTTTATTTAGTAAGGGTTAACTAAGTGGGAGTAATAAACAATTCTCATCACACCTGATAAGGTTAACTAGGATGGGATTTCCAGTTCTTATACCTTGCAAGGGTGTTCATGATAATTAATTTACTTTATTGTTGATTTATTTCCTTGTTCCCTTTTTCAAAAACCCAAAAATATACCTTGTTCCATAACCAATAATAAATCATACTTCCTTGCAATTCCTTGAGAGACGACCCGAGGTTTGAATACTTTGATTATAAATTTTATTGGGTTTTGTTACTTGTGACAACCAAAAACTTTTGTACGAAAGGATTCTCTGTTGGTTTAGAAACTATACTTACAACGTGATTAATCTGATGAAATTCTAGACCACGCGAGAATTCCGTTCGTCACTCAACTTCAATCTCATCTCAACTTATATTCATCATATATCACTTCACATCTTGTTCATTTCTCTCAATTTTATTAACTCAACTCTTTAGGTTTTGTCCCTAACTCTTCCATCCTCAATTACATTGGTCTAGGCTTTTATTAGGGTTTATAAGGATTTATAAGGCTCAAGGAATGGTTGAAAGCTTTAAAAATGCACTTTTCAAAAAAATAGGGTAGTCGGCTACTCATGCACATGCTCGAGTATGCACGAGTGTAATCTTGACAAAATTGCGTACGCAGACCACCTTCGCAAACGCGAAAGGTTTGGGCAATAGGGTTCGCTTGCGTACGCATGACTTGCGTCGCGTATGCATGAGCGTCGTACGCGGTCCGGGTTCGCATATGCATGGGTATGGACAGAGGCCAACTCCCACTTATGCACGACAGTGCTCGCGTACGTAACCCATATCAAAACTTGAAAAAGCTTATATGGTGTAAAACCAGTTTTTCAGCCCCAATTTCAAACATTCATATCTTTTTACACAAAATTCATTTTTCAACCATTCTTGAACCGTTGGAAAGATCGATAAATGAATTTTTATAAAGATCCAATTTTGAAAAGTTTTCAACTCCGAGGACCGAGTTACGGCCCGCCGAAGTTGGCCGAAAATCAGTTTCAACCAAAAACACACATTTACCAATTCTTTCAACTTTCACAAGCCAAATCAGTTTTAACACATCAAAAGGACCTCAAACCAACCCAATTCACATATTCACACTCAACCAATTTTAAACCTACTTCATTTACTTATTTCAACTTAAATTTCATCCACTTCACATCTCAATCCTCACTTCGAATATCCTATCAATCATTCCAACTTTCACACATTTATTAACGAAATTCCAATCAATCTCAAACATCATCACACAAAACATTCATCAACTTACCGTTCTTAACTTTTTCGGTCTCCGACTCAAAATTCAAGGCCTTCGCCCCAATATTCATCAATTTAATATATATAACTCATAAATACACAATTCACTATCCAATACAATTCCAATAGCACATCAACTATGTATAATTACACTATCCTAATCCAAATCATCAATTACTATAACAGATCATCTACACATACGCAATCCATCCAAATACACAATTCAAGCTTAATCTTAAGGGCATCTAGCCTAGAATTTTATACTATATTATATGGTATTTAAATGAAACTAAAAACGTACGACTTAAAAGTCAAAAATCAAGCTTTCTACTTGTGAAATTTTACCAAGTCTCAGTTCCAAGCTCTACCCAACAATTCTACAAGCAATTTTCAAGTTCTAAATGTGTACTCAATACTCTAATATACACAATTTCATACATACATCAACCTAGAGTTCATAAAATTCATGAATCACAAGAGTTTGAAAATTTATTACCTTAACCCACCGAATTGGTTGATGAAAATCACCAATAGCTCATGCTAGAGCACCCCTAAACAACCAAAACTACAAGATTTCTCAAAACCCCTAACCAAATTTTTGAGTTTACCATATACTGCAAAATTGGATATGAGAACTCAAAAAGCTTACTGACGATCGGATTTTCTATCGGTAAAGAAATTTTTACAAATATGATCACGTCGTAAGTATAGTTTCTAAACCAACAGAAAATTCTTTCGTACAAAAGTTTTGATTGTCACAAGTAACAAACCCCTTTGAAATTGATAATCGAAGTATTTAAACCTCAAGTCGTCTTCTCAAGGAATTGCAGGGAGGTATGATTTATTATTGGTTATGGAAAAAGGTATGTTTTGGAGTTTTTTTAATGTATCAGATAAAAAGCAGGAATAGTAAATGGCAAAAGGAATAAATTAATAACCAGAAAAGCTCTTGGCAAGGTATAAGAACTGGAAGTCCTATCCTTGTTATCCTTATCAATTGTGATGAGAATTGGATTTTGCTCCCACTCTAACTACGAAGGTAAGTCAGGTGAATAAATCAATATGAATCCTCAGTTATGACTGTTTGAGTGCGAAGCGGTCAGGCTGGATAGCTTAGCAATTTCTTTAACTTTTTGTATTCCTTCCACTTTTGCATGCTTTCTTTCCATCCTCTAAGACATTCCTGCCCTGTAATCCCTGAAATCACTTAACACACATATCAAGGTATCGAATGGTAATAAGAGAGAATAAACATAGAAAATTTGAAGCCCAAAGAAGCATGTTTTCAATCATAGCACAAATTCTGGGAAGGAATTGTAAAACCATGCAAATAGTATGAATAAGTGGATAAAGAGTTAATAAAAACTACTCAATTGAGCACAAGATAAACCATGAAATAGTGGTTTATAACTTACCAATATTTTTGATAAAAATGTAAAGGATGAAAAGAGCTTCGCGTGGCCGCAAACGGTGCAGCAACCGGAGCACCGGAGAGAAAGTTATGATGGTTTAAAGATCAAAGGAGGGCTAGGGTTTGGTTTTTCATTCTCTTTTCCCAGCTGCACTCTCCCTCTTGTTGTAATGACCTGAATTGGCATTAATGAAGGCTATTTATACGTTAAACTTGGGCTCAACTTGGGCCTGATTCACATATATGGTTCGTTTGATCCAATTTTGGACTAAAACCTTTAAAATTAGTGTTTTAATGTGCGTTTTAATTATTTTTACTATCTTAATTACAAATTTTAACTTTTTAACTTTTCTCGCTCATAATTAATCTTTTCAGCTGCAGTACTGAATAGATCTCAGGCGGTACTGCTGGTCAAATTTTCAGTGCACATTTTTACGAAGAAAGCTATATTTTCTGTCAGAAAAATCCACTGAATCTAAATATCTTATTTAAATTGTCAAATTGCAATTGCTAAATTTTCTAACCATTTTTGCTTATATTTAATTTATTACTTAATTAATAATGATTTAACCATATTTTACATCCTACCCACCTAATTTAAAATTTTGTCGTAGAAAAATTTAGTTACCTGTAATTAATTGTGGATAATCCATCCTCATATCGGCTTCCAACTCCCAAGTGTGCTCCTCAACGCCTGATCGACTCCAAGCTATCTTAACCAATTGAGCTTCTTTTCCACAGAGTTTTTGTAACACTCACATCATCAATACGTATCAGAGTAACTTAAAAAGTCAAATTCTCTTTCAATTGAACTGATTCAGGCTCCAATATATGAGTAGTGTTCAGAGTATACTTCTGTAATTGTGAAACATGAGACATATCATGAAAATTTGAAAGATTCGGTGGCAAAGATACTTGATAATGCAAGGAACCAATCTTCTTCAAGATCTCAAATGGGCCAAGGTATCGAGGATTTAGCTTCTTTGTTTAAATTGCTCGCGCAATGCCCGTCGTGGGAGTAACCTTCTTCAAACTCCAACGGCTTTCTCCGTCGATCCATATAAGTCTTTTGACGACTTTGCGTAGGAGGATTCTGGTTCTAATCTTCTTAATTTTCTCAGTCGTCTCAGCTGCCAATTCAGGATGTAACACACTTGATTCTTTTGGTTTGTACCAACACAGAGGTGATTGGAACTTCCGTCTATATAATGCTTCATAAGGAGCCATCCCTATGCTCACATAATAACTATTGTTATAGGCAAACTCTACTAATGGCATATATCTATCCCAACTTCTGGGTTGATCCAACACGCACGTTCTCAACATATCCTCTAAGGTCTGAATTTTTCTTTCTGATTGTCCATTCATTTGTGGATGATAAGCAGTACTCAAACAAAATCATGTATCGAATGCCTTCTGAAAGGCTCCCCAAAACCTTGAAGTGAAATGGTGATCATGAAGAGAGGAGTTTTGCGTGGTCTAGAATTAGAATAAATTCTCGTTGCAAGTATAGCTTCTAAACCAACAAAAGTCCTTTCTTACAAAAGTTTTGGTTGTCACAAGTAACAAACCCTTTTAAAATTGATAACCGAGTATTCAAACCTCGGGTCATCTTCTCAAGGAATTGCAGGGAGGTATGTTCTTATTATTGGTTATGAGTTTTGTAAATTGGGGTTTTGAAAGTAGGGAACAAGTAAATTAAAGGACAAATAAAATAAATAATTAACTATAAAATAACTCTTGGCAAGATATGAAAATTCGGAAGTCCTATCCTAGTTACTCCTATAAGAATGGAAGTTAATCCCACTTAGTTAACCTTTGCGTAAGCAAGGGAAAGTCAAATGAACTAATTGGTTAGATTTCCCAAGTCCTAGCCAAATCCTAAGGAAAGACTAGAGTTAGTGAAATTCCAGTTAATTAGCCGACATAACAATCAATCATGAATAGTTGATAACGAAAGAGCTTCCAGTTAATCAATTTAAAGCCAATAATACAAAAAGCTAAATTAAAATCATAAATATCTGGAATACCTCAAATAACATTCATTCAAAGCAGTCAAATCTAACATGGAAAATATTCATAAGCCAATTGGGCAACATAAATCAAACATAAATAAAAGCTTTAAAGTATCTCAAAGTAGAAGAGAAATATAAAGTAAAAGAAATATTGAACCTGATGAAGAGTTGAAATCCTAAATCCTTTAAGAGGAATCCTAATCCTAAAACCTCAGAGAGAGGAGAGAACCTCTCTCTCTAAAAACTACATCTAAAACTAAAAAAAAAAGTGTATTATGAAAAGCATAATATGAATGGATGCATTCCCCCACTTTATAGCCTCTAATCTGTGCTTTCTGGGCCAAAAACTGGGTCAGAAACAACCCAGAAATCGCTAATTTCGAAATCTGGTACGTATAGGTCGCGGTAAAGTGACGCGGAGGCGTCATCCACGCGTTTGCGTGGAATGAGATTCGCAGATGCAATGCGAACGAATCATTCACGCGTTCGCGTCGCTTAATATCGGAAAAGCTATTGCAAATTATATATCGTTGTGAAGCTCCGAATGTTAGCTTTCCAACGCAACTGAAACCGCGTCATTTGGACCTCTGTAGCTCAAGTTATGACCGTTTGAGTGCGAAGAGGTCAGACTGGACAACTTAGCAGTTTCTTCAACTTCTTGTATTCTTTCCACTTTTGCA
Source organism: Arachis stenosperma (assembly GCF_014773155.1). Taxonomy (NCBI): domain Eukaryota; kingdom Viridiplantae; phylum Streptophyta; class Magnoliopsida; order Fabales; family Fabaceae; genus Arachis; species Arachis stenosperma. Next base: position 53,176,989 of record NC_080381.1, on the reverse strand, counting down.
TGCTTCCTTTCCATCCTCTGAGCCATTCATGCCCTGTAATCCCTGAAATCACTTAACACATATCACGGCATCTAATGGTAACAAGAGAGGATTAATATTAGCAAATATAAGGCCAAAGAAGCATGTTTTCAATCATAGCACAAAATCAGGAAGGAGAATATAAACCCATGCATTTAGTATGAATAAGTGTATGAAAGATCGATAAATCCACTCAATTAAGCACAAGATAAACCATAAAATAGTGGTTTATCAACCTCCCCACACTTAAAAATTAGCATGTCCTCTTGCTAAGCTCATGAGAAGCTATAAAGGAGTGAAGAGGAATGATAGAGAGTATGCAATGCAACCTATCTATGTGAATGCAACTACATGCAAAATGTTTCTACCTACTTGGTTAAAAGTGAATAAGTTCTTCAAGACAAGTATAGGATTATTCACTCTACTCTTCTCTAATCATGCTTTCTAAACTTTTTTCTTCATCTAACCAATCAACAAATATTTAATGTACTAATGCAAACATCATGAGGTCTTTTCAAGGTTGTAATGGGGCCAAGGTAAGGGTGAGGGTATATGTATGGCTAAGTGAGCTATAAATTGAATCTTTGAATAACCTGGGCTATTGATGAGCGGATAATTTGTATACTTTTTGGCATTGTTTTTAGTATGTTTTTGATATCTTTTAGTTAGATTTTAGTACATTTTTATTAGTTTTTATTTAAAATTCACTTTTCTGGACTTTACTATGAGTTTGTGTGTTTTTCTGTGATTTCAGGTATTTTCTGGCTGAAATTGAGGGACCTGAGCAAAAATCTGATTCAGAGACCAAAAAGGACTGCAGATGCTGTTGGATTCTGACCTCCCTGCACTCGAAGTGGATTTTCTGGAGCTACAGAAGCCCAATTGGCGCGCTCTCAACGGCGTTGGAAAGTAGACATCCAGGGCTTTCCAGCAATATATAATAGTCCATACTTTGTCCAAGATTTGATGGCCCAAACCCGCAAAGCAATCCGGCCTCAGGAATTCCAGCGTTAAACGCCGGAACAGGAATAAAAGTTGGAGTTAAACGCCCAAACTGGCATGGGAGCTGGCGTTTAACTCCAGAAAAGGTCTCTACACGAATTTCCTCGATTGCTCAGCCCAAGCACACACCAAGTGGGCCCGGAAGTGGATTTTTATGTCATTTACTCATCTTTGTACACCTAGGCTACTAGTTATCTATAAGTAGGACCTTTTACTATTGAGCTTTTATCGAGACTTTGGTAGCTATCTTTGTTTTATGCTATCTTAGACCTCTGGGAGGCTGGCCATTCGGCCATGCCTAGACCCTGTTCTTATGTATTTTCAACGGTGGAGTTTCTACACACCATAGATTAAGGGTGTGGAGCTCTGCTGTACCTCGAGTATTAATGCAATTACTATTGTTCTTCCATTCAATTCCGCTTGTTCTTTTACCAAGATATCACTTGTTCTTCAACATGATGATGGTGATGATTGACGCCCATCACCACTCTCACCTATGAACAAGGTGACTGACAACCATTCTTGTTCTACAAGCATTCGAGGCTTAGTGAATATCTCTTGGATTCTTCGGAGTCTTCGTGGTATAGGCAGGACCTGATGGCAGCATTCAAGAGAATCCGGAAGGTCTAACCTTGTCTGTGGTGTTCTGAGTAGGATTCAATGACTGAATGACTGTGACGTGCTTCAAACCCTGAGGGCGGGGGCGTTAGTGATAACGCAAAAGAATCACTGGATTCTATTCCGCGCCTGATTGAGAACCGACAGATGAATTCCGCTATGCCGTGACAGGACATATGCAATCGCTTTCACTGAGAGGATGGGAGGTAGCTGCTGACAACAGTGAGACCCTATACGAGCTTGCCATGGAAAGGAGTAAGAAAGGATTGGATGAAGGCTGTAGGAAAGCAGAGAGACGGAAGGGAAGGCATCTTCATACACTTGTCTGAAGCTCATACACCAATGATATACATAAGTATCACTATCTTTATCTTCTATGTTATTTTCGTTCATCACCATATATATCTGAGTTTGCCTGACTAAGATTTACAAGATGACCATAGCTTGCTTCAATACTAACAATCTCCGTGGGATCGACCCTTACTCACGTAAGGTTTTATTACTTGGACGACCCAGTGCACTTGCTGGTTAGTTGTGCGAAGTTGTGTAATGCCATGGTATTGAGCGCACCAAGTTTTTGGAGCCATTACCAGGGATTATGAGAGTTGTGAAAAAGTATAGTTCACAATTTCGCCGACCAAGTTTTTGGCGCCGTTGCCGGGGATTGTTCATGTTTTGAGCAAGCTTTTGGTAACATCAGAGCCAAGATCCGGCAACAACATCAAATTTTGGTGTTATTGCCCGGGATTGTTTAGGCTGGACAACTGACGGTTCATCTTGTTGCTTAGATTAGGTATTTTTTTCGAAATTCTTGAAGGTGAATTCTAGAGTTTCATGATGATTTGTTGAAATCTGGCTGGCTGAGAAGCCATGTCTAATCTGATTGGACCGAGGTTTCAACTTATCACCACAAGAGCTCGTTGATTTCGTATCAATCTTGCTGTTGGAGCAGTGATTTGCTAAGGCTTGGCTGACCTTGGTCATGTCTAGTGTTTTGGACCGAAGCTTTCTTTGAAAGCTTGGCTGGCTGTGAAGCCATGTCTAATTCCTGGACCGGAGCCTTAGACTAGCATTGCACTGATTCCTGGAATTCTCATTAAGAATTTTGATACTTTTTTTTCACTTAATTTTCGAAAAATACAAAAAAAATTTGCAAAACCATAAAATCCCAAAAATATTTCTTGTTTGAGTCTAGAGTCTCATCTTAAGTTTAGTGTCAAATGCATGTTTTTGTTATATTTTTCGAATCCATGCATATATTTTGTGTTCTAATCTTTGAATTCTATTGACTTGAAGTATTTTTTTTTGTGTGTCTCATATGCATTCTCATATTGTTAGTGTCAGTAGTACACAAACTGCTAAGTTTGGTGTCTTGCATGCATTGTTATTTGATTCTTGTTGCATTTTGATTATTAAAAATCCAAAAATATTTTTAATTTGTGTCTTTTCAAGTCAATGATACAAAGAATTGAAGATTCAGAACATACTGCAGAGGAATTATACAGAAAAAGCTGAGCATTCAAAAATGCCCAGTGAAGAAGGCAGACTGGCGTTTAAACGCCAGCCAGGGTACCTGGTTGGGCGTTTAACGCCCAAAGAGGTAGCATTTTGGGCGTTAAACGCCAGAATGTATACCATTCTGGGCGTTTAACGCCAGGATGGTGCTAGGGGGAAGATTTTGTTTTCAAATCAATTTTTTTTCAAATTTTTCAAAATCAAATCTTTTTCAAATCAAATCTTTTCAATCAAATGTTTTCAAATCAATTTCTTTCCTTTTTAAAAGATACTTACTAACAATTAATGATTTGATTGAACATCTCAAATTTGTTACCTTTTCTGTTGAGAAAGGTTTTTAATGTTTGAATCATATCTTTTCTTGTTAGGCAAGTCATCAATTTTTAAATCATATCTTTTCAAATTGTTTTTAAAATCATATCTTTTCAAATAGTTTTCAAATCATATCTTCTCAATCACATTTTTTTCATATCTTCTTAACCACATCTTTTTCAAAATAACTTTCAATCAAATCTTCTTAATTTCTAATTTCAAATTCTTTTTCAAAAATCACTTAATTTCTTTTCCACTTTTATTTTCGAAAATTAATTAATGTTTTTCAAAATAATTTCAAAATTTTTCACTTGATTTTCGAAAATAAACTTCCCTCCTTCCCACATCCTTCTATTTATGGAGTGCCACTCCTTCTCAATGCACAATTCGAACCTTATCTAACTAAAGTTCGAATTTATCTTCTCCTTCTTCTTTCTATTTCTCTTTTCCTCTGACACTTAAAGGAATCTCTATACTGTGACATAGAGGATTCCACATTTTCTTGTTCCCTTCTCTTTCATATGAGCAGGAGCAAGGACAAAGGCATTCTTGTTGAAGCTGATCCTGAACCTGAAAGGACTTTGAAGAGAAAGCTAAGAGAAGCCAAAGCACAACTCTCTTTAGAGGACCTGACCGAATTCTTCAAGGAAGAAAACATGGCAGCAGAAAACAACAACAATGCAAACAATGCAAGGAAGGTGCTGGGTGACTTTACTGCACCTACTCCTGATTTTTATGGGAGAAGCATCTCTATCCCTGCCATTGGAGCAAACAACTTTGAGCTCAAGCCTCAATTAGTTTCTCTAATGCAACAGAATTGCAAGTTCCATGGACTTCCAATGGAAGATCCTCATCAGTTTTTAGCTGAATTCTTGCAAATCTGTGACACAGTCAAGACTAATGGGTTAACCCTGAAGTCTATAGACTGATGCTATTCCCTTTTGCTGTAAGAGACAGAGCTAGAATATGGTTGGACTCTCAACCTAAAGAAAGCCTGGACTCATGGGAAAAGCTAGTCAATGCCTTCTTGGCAAAATTCTTTCCACCACAAAGATGGAGTAAGCTTAGAGTGGAAGTCCAAACCTTTAGACAAAAGGATGGAGAATCCCTCTATGAAGCTTGGGAAAGATACAAACAATTAATCAGAAAATGTCCTTCTGACATGCTTTCTGAATGGAGCATCATAGGTATTTTCTATGATGGTCTCTCTGAACTATCTAAGATGTCCTTGGATAGCTCTGCAGGAGGATCTCTTCATCTGAAGAAGACGCCTACTGAAGCTCAAGAACTGATTGAAATGGTTGCAAATAACCAATTCATGTACACTTCTGAAAGAAATCCTGTGAACAATGGGACTAGTCAGAAGAAAGGAGTTCTTGATATTGACACTCTGAATGCCATTTTGGCCCAGAATAAAATATTGACTCAACAAGTCAATTTGATTTCTCAAAGTCTGTCTGGAATGCAAGATGCACCAAACAGTACTAAGGAAGCCTCATCTGAGGAAGAAGCTTATGATCCTGAGAACCCTTCCATGGAAGAGGTAAATTACCTAGGAGAACCCTATGGTAACACCTACAATTCTTCATGGAGAAATCACCCAAATCTTTCATGGAAGAATCACGAGAGACCTCAACAAGGTTTCAATAACAGTGGTGGAAGAAACAGGTTTAACAATGGCAAGCCTTTTCCATCATCTTCTCAGCAACAGACAGAGAGCTCTAAGCAGAATAAGTCTGACTTAGCAACCATGGTCTCTGATCTGATCAAAACCACTCAAAGTTTCATGACTGAAACTAGATCTTCCATTAGGAATTTGGAAGGACAAGTGGGTCAGCTGAGCAAGAAAATTACTGAACTTCCTCCAAGCACTCTCCCAAGTAACACTGAAGAAAATCCAAAAGGAGAGTGCAAAGCCATAAACATGGCCGAATTCTGGGAGGAAGGAGAGGCAGTGAACGCCACTGAGGAAGACCTCAATGGGCGTGCACTGGCCTCCAGTGAGTTCCCCAATGAGGAACCATGGGAATCTGAGGCTCAAAATGAGACCATAGAGATTCCATTGGACTTACTTCTGCCATTCATGAGCTCTGATGAGTATTCTTCCTCTGAAGAGGATGAGTATGTTACTGAAGAGCAAGTTGCTAAATACCTTGGAGCAATCATGAAACTAAATGACAAGTTATTTGGAAATGAGACTTGGGAGGATGAACCTCCCTTGCTCACCAAAGAACTGGATGACTTGTCTAGGCAGAAACTACCTCAAAAGAGGCAGGATCCTGGGAAGTTTTCTATACCTTGTACCATAGGCACCATGACCTTCAAGAAGGCCTTGTGTGACTTAGGGTCAAGTGTAAACCTCATGCCCCTCTCTGTAATGGAGAAATTAGGGATCTTAGAGGTGCAAGCTGCAAGAATCTTATTAGAGATGGCAGACAACTCAAGAAAACAAGCTCATGGACTTGTAGAGAATGTTTTGGTGAAGATTGAAGACCATTACATCCCTACTGACTTCATAGTCCTAGAGACTGGGAAGTGCATGGATGAATCCATCATCCTTGGCAGACCCTTCCTAGCCACAGCAAAGGCTGTGATTGATGTTGATAGAGGAGAGTTGATCATTCAAGTGAATGAAGAATCCATGGTGTTTAAGGCCCAAGGATATCCCTCTGTCATCATGGAGAAGAAGCATGAAGAGCTTCTCTCAAAACAGAGCCAAACAGAGCCCCCACAGTCAAACTCTAAGTTTGGTGTTGGGAGGCTACAACCAAACTCTAAGTTTGGTGTTGAAACCCCACATTCAAACTCTAAGTTTGGTGTTGGGAGGTTTCAACACGGTTCTGAGTGTTTCTGAGGCTCCATGGGAGTCCTCTGTCAAGCTAATGACACTAAAGAAGCGCTTGTTGGGAGGCAACCCAATGTTTTATAATTAATTATTTTCTTTTGTTATTTTATCTTTTTTGTAGGTTGATGATCATAAGAAGTCACAAAAACAATGAAAAAAGCAAAAACAAAATGAAAAACAGGAAGAAAAACAGCACACCCTGGAGGAAGATGCTGCTGGCGTTCAAACGCCAGTCAGCCTAGCAGTTGGGCGTTTAACGCCCAGTCTGGCACCTTTCTGGGCGTTTAACGCCAGAAAAGGGCACCAGACTGGCGTTAAACGCCAGTAAAGGGCAACAACCTGGCGTTAAACGCCAGGAATGGGCACCAGCCCGGCGTTTAACGCCAGAAATGGCTCAAAACGTGATTTTGAGCAACTTTTGGTGCAGGGATGACTTTTCCTTGACACTACAGGATCTGTGGACCCCACAGGACCCTACCATCACTCTCTCTCTTCTTCCCCCATTCACCAATCACCTCAACACCTTTTCCCCAAAAACCCCTCACCTATCAAATCCCATCTTTCTCTTCACCACTCACATCCATCCTTCATAAAACCCCACCAACCTCACCCTTCAAATTCAAACTACTTTCCCTCCCAAACCCACCCTCAAATGGCCGAACCTTTACCCCCTCTCTCCTATAAATACCCTTCTTTACCCCTTCATTTTCACACAACCTAAACACCATCTTCCCCCTCTTCCTCATTTCTTCTTCTTCTACTCTCTTCTTCTTTTGCTCGAGGACGAGCAAACATTTTAAGTTTGGTGTGGTAAAAGCGTTGCTTTTTCATAACCATTTATGGCATCCAAGGCCGGAGAAACCTCTAGAAAGAGGAAAGGGAAGGCAAAAGCTTCCACCTCCGAGTCATGGGAGATGGATAGATTCCTCTCAAGGGTGCATCAAGACCACTTCTATGAAGTTGTGGCCTTGAAGAAGGTGATCCCCGAAGTCCCCTTTTCACTCAAAAAGGGTGAATATCCGGAGATCCGCCATGAGATCCAAAGAAGAGGTTGGGAAGTTCTCACCAACCCCATTCAACAAGTTGGAATCTTGATGGTTCAAGAGTTCTATGCCAATGCATGGATCACAAAGAACCATGACCAAAGTGTGAACCCGAATCCAAAGAATTATCTTACTATGGTTCGGGGGAAATACTTGGATTTTAGTCCGGAGAGTGTGAGGGTGGCGTTCAACTTGCCTATGATGCAAGGAGATGAGCATCCTTTCACTAGAAGGGTCAACTTTGATCAAAGGTTGGACCAAGTCCTCACAGTCATATGTGAAGAGGGCGCACAATGGAGGCAAGACTCAAGAGGAAAGCCGGTTCAATTGAGAAGGCATGACCTCAAACCCGTGGCTAGAGGATGGTTAGAGTTCATACAACGCTCAATCATTCCCACTAGCAACCGGTCCGAAGTTACCATAGACCGGGCCATCATGATCCATAGTATCATGATTGGAGAGGAAATAGAGGTTCATGAGGTTATAGCTCAAGAACTCTATAAAGTGGCAGACAAGACCTCCACTTTGGCAAGATTAGCCTTTCCTCACCTCATTTGTCACCTCTGTTATTCAGTTGGAGTTGACATAGAAGGAGATATCCCCATTGATGAGGACAAGCCCATCACCAAGAAAAGGATGGAATACACAAGAGACCCCTCTCATCAAGAAATCCCTGAGATTCCTCAAGGGATGAACTTTCCTCCACAAAACTATTGGGAGCAACTAAACACCTCCCTAGGAGAATTAAGTTCCAACATGGGACAACTAAGGGTAGGAGCATCAAGAACACTCCATTCTCCTCCATGAAATTAGAGAAGATCAAAGAATCATGAGAGAGGAGCAACAAAGGCAAGGAAGAGACATTGAGGAGCTCAAGCACTCCATAGGACCTTCAAAGGCAAGGAAGAGCCGCCATCACTGAGGTGGACCCATTCCTTGATTTCCTTGTTCTTTATTCCTTTGTTTTTCGAATTTTATGCTTTATGTTATCCATGCTTGTGTCTTATGATCATTAGTGTCTTAGTGTCTATGCCTTAAAGTTATGAATGTCCTATGAATCCATCACCTTTCTTGAATAAAAATGTGCTTAATTGAAAAAGGAAGAATTGCATGAATTTTGAATTTTATAATAGTTTAATTATTTTGATGTGGTGGCAATATTTTTGTTCTCTGAATGTATGTGTAAACAGTGCATATGTATCTTGAATTTGTGGTTCATGAATGTTGGCTCTTGAAAGAATGATGAAAAAGGAGACATGTTACTGAGGATCTGAAAAATCAATAAAATGATTCTTGAAGCAAGAAAAAGCTATTCAAAAAAAAAAAAAAAAAAAAAAAGAGAAAAAAAAACCGAAAAAAAAAAAAAAATCGAAAAAAAAAAAGAAAGAAAAGAAAGAAAAAGAAAAGAAATAAAGTTGTGATCCAAGGCAAATAAGAGTGTGCTTAAGAACCCTGGACACCTCTAATTGGGGACTTTAGCAAAGCTGAGTCACAATCTGAAAAGGTTCACCCAATTATGTGTCTGTGGCATGTATGTATCCGGTGGTAATACTGGAAGACAGAGTGCTTTGGGCCACAGCCAAGACTCAATAAATAGCTATGTTCAGGAATCATCATACTTTACTAGGAGAATCATTAACACTATCTGGACTCTGAGTTCCTAAAGAAGCCAACCATTCTGAATTTCAAGGGATAGATTGAGATGCCAAAACTGTTCAGAGACAGAAGGTTAAAAGCCCCGCTCATCTAATTAATACTGATCTTCACAGATGTTTTTGGAATTCATTGCATATTCTCTTCTTTTGATCTTATTTGATTTTCAGTTGCTTGAGGACAAGCAACAATTTAAGTTTGGTGTTGTGATGAGCGGATAATTTGTATACTTTTTGGCATTGTTTTTAGTATGTTTTTGATATCTTTTAGTTAGATTTTAGTACATTTTTATTAGTTTTTATTTAAAATTCACTTTTCTGGACTTTACTATGAGTTTGTGTGTTTTTCTGTGATTTCAGGTATTTTCTGGCTGAAATTGAGGGACCTGAGCAAAAATCTGATTCAGAGACCAAAAAGGACTGCAGATGCTGTTGGATTCTGACCTCCCTGCACTCGAAGTGGATTTTCTGGAGCTACAGAAGCCCAATTGGCGCGCTCTCAACGGCGTTGGAAAGTAGACATCCAGGGCTTTCCAGCAATATATAATAGTCCATACTTTGTCCAAGATTTGATGGCCCAAACCCGCAAAGCAATCCGGCCTCAGGAATTCCAGCGTTAAACGCCGGAACAGGAATAAAAGTTGGAGTTAAACGCCCAAACTGGCATGGGAGCTGGCGTTTAACTCCAGAAAAGGTCTCTACACGAATTTCCTCGATTGCTCAGCCCAAGCACACACCAAGTGGGCCCGGAAGTGGATTTTTATGTCATTTACTCATCTTTGTACACCTAGGCTACTAGTTATCTATAAGTAGGACCTTTTACTATTGAGCTTTTATCGAGACTTTGGTAGCTATCTTTGTTTTATGCTATCTTAGACCTCTGGGAGGCTGGCCATTCGGCCATGCCTAGACCCTGTTCTTATGTATTTTCAACGGTGGAGTTTCTACACACCATAGATTAAGGGTGTGGAGCTCTGCTGTACCTCGAGTATTAATGCAATTACTATTGTTCTTCCATTCAATTCCGCTTGTTCTTTTACCAAGATATCACTTGTTCTTCAACATGATGATGGTGATGATTGACGCCCATCACCACTCTCACCTATGAACAAGGTGACTGACAACCATTCTTGTTCTACAAGCATTCGAGGCTTAGTGAATATCTCTTGGATTCTTCGGAGTCTTCGTGGTATAGGCAGGACCTGATGGCAGCATTCAAGAGAATCCGGAAGGTCTAACCTTGTCTGTGGTGTTCTGAGTAGGATTCAATGACTGAATGACTGTGACGTGCTTCAAACCCTGAGGGCGGGGGCGTTAGTGATAACGCAAAAGAATCACTGGATTCTATTCCGCGCCTGATTGAGAACCGACAGATGAATTCCGCTATGCCGTGACAGGACATATGCAATCGCTTTCACTGAGAGGATGGGAGGTAGCTGCTGACAACAGTGAGACCCTATACGAGCTTGCCATGGAAAGGAGTAAGAAAGGATTGGATGAAGGCTGTAGGAAAGCAGAGAGACGGAAGGGAAGGCATCTTCATACACTTGTCTGAAGCTCATACACCAATGATATACATAAGTATCACTATCTTTATCTTCTATGTTATTTTCGTTCATCACCATATATATCTGAGTTTGCCTGACTAAGATTTACAAGATGACCATAGCTTGCTTCAATACTAACAATCTCCGTGGGATCGACCCTTACTCACGTAAGGTTTTATTACTTGGACGACCCAGTGCACTTGCTGGTTAGTTGTGCGAAGTTGTGTAATGCCATGGTATTGAGCGCACCAAGTTTTTGGAGCCATTACCAGGGATTATGAGAGTTGTGAAAAAGTATAGTTCACAATTTCGCCGACCAGCTATCACCTAACATACATACATTCTATATAACTTCTAAAATCATGCCTAGCTACCCATAATTCCCACTTTTGTATCACATACTCATGTATCAACTTTTCTTTTAATTTGTGTCACATATGCATTGATCTTTTATTAACTTAACATTGGGGTAATTTTGTCCCCTTATTTATTTATTTATATTATATATATATATTTTTTTTCTCTTTTTTTTGAGACATAAAAACTAAAATAACATATCAATGCATATGGAATTTTTAATTTTCTGTTTTACATGAGTAGATACCCAAATTTCCCAATATTTAGAATTAGAAACATGATACATTCTCTTATTAACCCATGTTCCCACAGTTTCCCCACACTTAGTTGATGCACAACCTCTATCTTAAGCTAACCAAAGATTCAATTGGGATATTTAATTTGTTTTTCTGCTTAAGGCTAGTGATGTGGTTATAAAACAGAAGGGGATTAAAAGCTCAAAGTGGCTAACAAGGGTGACATAAAAAGGTAGGCTTTATTTGGGATAAGTGAGTTAATAATCAAATATGGCCTCAATCATATGCAAGCATGTAAATACACTAAATAATGGACATATAGAATGGAACAAAGCAAAGATTGCAATCATAGAGAAGAAAACACACAAGAATAAAAATTTATGGTTAAATAAGGTAACCATGTAAATAAACTCAAATCTCACAGGTTGTGTGTTCTTTGGCTCAAAAACCATGTTCCAAATACAACTTCAAACAAATTTAACACATAAAAAATTTTAATTTTTAATTTAAATTAGTGAAATATTATAAAATAAAGTCTTGAAAAGAAATTTATTACTTCAACCAAGTGGTGGTAAAATATGCACAAAATCTAACTATAATGCAATCAAACATGCAAATGCAAGAACTAACTACAGAGAAGTTTAAATATTGATGTTGAGTCAGAAAATAACTAACCCATGGAGATCTGTATCGACCTCCCCACACTTAAAGATTGCACAGTCCTCGGTGCATGCTGAGATGTGCAGGTGGATGGGGTTGTGGTTCCTCAACTGGTGCTCTTTTTTTGTTCCTTTCCTTGCCGGTGGTTTGGGAGTAGCTTTCTCTCTATCCTTCTTGGTGGCCATCCTGAAAAAGGGAGAAAGGAAAGGGACATGTAATTCAAATAGCTAGAACCGGGAGGAGGAAGATTTAAGTGATAGTCAATGCCAAGGTAAGGGATAATGTCTTAAATACATGGTCGCGACTACATGCAATTAGGACATCAATGGAAATATAGCAAGGCATATTAAATCAATTAGATACAAGATGTGTAAAAACATGCAGGCAAAGGCATGAGAAGCATAGGTCAAGCATCAATTGTTAAAATAAGCTGGATTAAAAAGCACTTGTATGATGACAATTGTGAATGATAATCTCAAATACAGGTGGATTACAAGTATTGTGAGTTAAAAGAGGAATGAAAGTAATAAATCCAAATATATATGAGAGTCAAATTTAAAATATCAATTGTCAAACCAATCCTTATGATATCCACAAGCTCAGTTATAATAAAGTAAAATCCAAATAAAGCTCCAACACCAACATAAAAATGCATGAAAATAAAAAAAGAAAGAAAGAAGAAAGAAGAAAGAGGGAAGAAGGAGGAAGGGGAAGAAAAAGATAAGATATTTTGGCAGATTAAGATAAGTTGTGCGTCGCTTGTGACGCAGACGCGTGAGTGACGCGTTCACGCGGGTAGCACGTAAGTGAGGTGACGCGGGAGCGTCGGTCACACGGACGCGTGACATGGTTTGTGCTCGTGGCGCGAGGGCAGCCTCGCGCTCTCACAACTCTCTGTTCGAAAATCATATTGCCACTTTTGAGGGTGACGCGGTCGCGTGGTTGGCGCGATCGCGTGGATGGCTAAATTATGAAAACGGCGCGGACGCGTGGGGCACGCGTACACGTGGTAGGGCTTGTGCTTGTACTGATCTAGGAATCTCCACTAGTGTTTGGAATTCCAGTAGCCTCCGGGATCCCAAACTAGGCGCAGAAGGCCTTCAAGTAAGCTGAAGCAAGTGACAAGGCCCCAAGAGTATTGATTTCTATATTGAATTCCGGGGTCCCAAACCTTGCTTTTGCACCCGTCTTCTTGTTGATCATTAGTGTTCCAACCGGGTGGCAGGCAATCTGAATTCTCACTAAAGCGGCCAAACAAATTCCTAGACCCATTCATTTGAGCTTTACACCAACCTTTGCGCTTAAATTTTGAGCACACAACCATGTTGAACCTTGCAGGATAAATCTTACCACTGACCATCTTCTTCTTACTCTTAATGCCACAAAGAGCTCTAAGTTGACCATCCATCTCCAATAGCCCGTATTCAAGTGGAATTAGAAAGCTAAGGGATATGAATTTTACCCACTTGAATGTTGTGAAAGATGATGGCAACTTCGGGGGAGGTGTTTTTAATGAACGTGCAAGCTCCACTCCCTTGTGCTCCTCTTCGACATCTGCCACCTCTTTGTAATCTTCAATATCAACCTCTTCCTTTTGGTGAATTTCTTCCAATTTAATCTCTTCTTCATTGTTCACCAAGGGCATGGGATGTTGTGCTTCTTCATCTTTAATTTCCATGTCAAGTCCAATAGGAGAGGATTCAAATGTAGATAAGAATTAATTAATGATTGAATCCATCTTTTGATCGTCTCCTTCAAGGTCTTCAACTATGATATGCTTTGGAGGTTGTACACCCTCCTCAACATCAGCTTCAAACGTCTTTGAAGGATGCTCTATAACTTGACTTTCCCATGGAGGTTCAGCATCTCCTAAGTCTTCAACCACTGCCTCCTCTTCTTCTTTAATAATTCCGGCTTCCTCCACTTGTTCCAATACCAAATCGTGCTGCTCACTATCCACCGGAGTGCCTAATTTCTCCTTCCTGCTACGTTCTTCAGTAGATTTCCCACATGAAGCCATGGGGGTTCTTTGAATGTCCGAACGTTGAAAAGGTAATCGATTTCTTGCTTGATCCAGGTAGTTAAGTATGAAATCGTATTCATCCTTGATGATTTCCTGTTCTACCATTTCTTCACCTTCAAGTACAAAATCTTCCTTGATGGCTTCTTTTCTATGATAACTCCCTTCAACTACTCCTTCATCTGCGAAGGTCTCTACTATATTTACCTTTAGTGCCTCCTCTAGCTCCTTATGAAGTATGGATTCGCGAAGATGATCCTTTCTCTCTTGTTCCATGTCAATAGTATCATCGGGATCATGTTGCTCTTGGGTTGATGGATGTGGGTGCTCTTCCATGGGTGGTGGTGATGGGATGGGTGGATCATTATGTGGTTGAGATGGAAGTGCAGTGGAGCTTGAGGGTTGAATATTGGGTGTAGAGGGTTGGCCCATGCGGGTTATAAGTGCTTGAAGAGTAGAGGTAAGACTAGTGATAGAGGCAAGTTTGCTTTTTATGGAGGTTTGGGGTGGATAGGAGGGTTCGTTTGTTGGGAGAAAAGATTCATAACACGGAAATGGTTCCTTTTGATAAGGATATGGAGACGGTGTATATTGAGGTGGTGGTTCTGGGTATGGTTCATATGGTGGTTGGTGTGGTGAATAAGCATTGGGGACATATGGAGGTGAATGGAGGAAAGGGGCTTGTGAGTGTGGTGGTTCAAAGTTATGTTATGAGGATGGTCTCTGAGCATACGGTGGGGCTTGTTGGTAGCTACTAGGCGGTCCACCATATCTATCAGCTTGGTATGCATTGTAGGATGGTCTTTGTCTGTGATATCTTGGAAGGTGTTGTTTCCCAAAGGGGTGATCAGATCCTTGTGGCTCCATCCATCTTTGATTTCTTAGACCTTGATGCATAGTCCTGTTATAGCTTCCTTTCCTTGCAACAAAATTAGAAAAAACTCAAAGCGAGAGGGGTGAGAATTCATAGTAACTATCAGAAATAAGAGGGAAGAGAAGGAACAAATAAACAAGTAAAAGAAAAATATTTACAATAACCAATAATAAGGCACACGTTTGCAATTCCCCGGCAACGACGCCATTTTGAAGAGAGGAGTTTTGCGTGGTCTAGAATTAGAATAAATTCCCGTTGCAAGTATAGCTTCTAAACCAACAAAAGTCCTTTCTTACAAAAGTTTTGGTTGTCACAAGTAACAAACCCTTTTAAAATTGATAACCGAGTATTCAAACCTCGGGTCGTCTTCTCAAGGAATTGCAGGGAGGTATGCTCTTATTATTGGTTATGGGTTTTGTAAATTGGGGTTTTGAAAGTAGGGAACAAGTAAATTAAAGGACAAATAAAATAAATAATTAACTATAAAATAACTCTTGGCAAGATATGAAAATTCGAAAGTCCTATCCTAGTTACTCCTATAAGAATGGAAGTTAATCCCACTTAGTTAACCTTTGCGTAAGCAAGGGAAAGTCAAGTGAACTAATTGGTTAGATTTCCCAAGTCCTAGCCAAATCCTAAGGAAAGACTAGAGTTAGTGGAATTCCAGTTAATTAGCCAACATAACAATCAATCATGAATAGTTGATAACGAAAGAGCTTCCAGTTAATCAATTTAAAGCCAATAATACAAAAAGCTAAATTAAAATCATAAATATCTGGAATACCTCAAATAACATTCATTCAAAGTAGTCAAATCTAACATGGAAAATATTCATAAGCCAATTGGGCAACATAAATCAAACATAAATAAAAGCTTTAAAGTATCTCAAAGTAGAAGAGAAATATAAAGTAAAAGAAATATTGAACCTGATGAAGAGTTGAAATCCTAAATCCTTTAAGAGGAATCTTAATCCTAAAACCTAAGAGAGAGGAGAGAACCTCTCTCTCTAAAAACTACATCTAAAACTAAAAAAAGTGTATTATGAAAAGCATAATATGAATGGATGCATTCCCCCACTTTATAGCCTCTAATCTGTGCTTTCTGAACCAAAAACTGGGTCAGAAACAACCCAGAAATCGCTAATTTCGAAATCTGGTATGTAAAAATCGCGGGAAAGTGGCGCGGAGGCGTCATTTACGCGTTTGCGTGGAATGAGATTCGCAGATGCGACGCGGACGCATCATCCACGCGTTTGCGTCGCTTAACTTCGGAAAAGCTATTGCAAATTATATATCGTTGCGAAGCCCCAGATGTTAGCTTTCCAACGCAACTAGAACCGCATCATTTAGATCTCTGTAGCTCAAGTTATGACCTTTTGAGTGCGAAGAGGTCAGATTGGACAGCTTAGCAGTTTCTTCAACTTCTTGTATTCCTTCCACTTTTACATGCTTCCTTTTCATCCTCTGAGCCATTCATACCCTGTAATCCCTTAAATCACTTAACACACATATCACGGCATCTAATGGTAACAAGAGAGGATTAATAGTAGCAAATATAAGGCCAAAGAAGCATGTTTTCAATCATAGCACAAAATCAGGAAGGAGAATGTAAACCCATGCATTTAGTATGAATAAGTATATGAAAGATCGATAAATCCACTCAATTAAGCACAAGATAAACCATAAAATAGTGGTTTATCAGATCACGATCTGATACAATTGTAGTCGGCACACCATGTAATCGCACAATCTCCTTAATATATACCCTTGGCAACTCATCTAGAGAATAAGTCATCCGAACAGGTAGAAAATGAGCAAATTTAGTCAACTGATCCACAATCACCCAAATCGCATAAAATCCAACTCGTGTCCTTGGTAAACCGATTACAAAATCTATAGTGATACCTTCCCATTTTCGTTGTGGAACCTCTAAAGGTTGTAACAAGCCAAACAGCTTTTGATGTTCAATTTTCACCTTTTGACACGTTAGACACTTAGTCACATACGCCACCACGTCACTCTTCATTCTTGGCCACCAAAATATCCTCTTCAAGTCGTGATACATCTTAGTAACTCCTGGATGAATTAAAAATCTACTCTTATGAACTTCAGACAATATTTTATTCTGGAAGCTTCCCACACTTGGTATACAAATTCTCTCCTTGCACCTCCAAATCCCTTCTTAATCCTTCTTAACCTCTTCATGTTTTTCTTGTCCCACAGTCTTTAGCATTTTCTGTAACTCTTTACACTCTTGTGCTTTTTGAATCTAAGTCTTAAAATTACTTGTGATTTTCAACTGTTTCAAACTCATACCTTCGGCCACATCCTCCTCTCCTAACCTCAAGCTCGCAAACTTGCTTAGCAACTCCTCTTCCTTGAGTATCATCCACGCTACTCTCAAAGACTTCCTACTTGTGGTCGGAAAAGACCCTAAACTTTACCCTGTACAGATAATGCCTCCAAATTTTCAAAGCAAACACCACAACCGCTAACTCCAAGTCATGCGTCAAATAATTCGCCTCATGCGATCTCAGTTGCCATGAGGTATAAGCCACCACGTTTCGATGTTACATCAACATGCAACCTAAGCCCTTTAATGACGCATCGCAATAAACTTCAAATGGTTCATTCGACTCAGGTATAATAAGTACTGATGCAAAGGTTAACCTTTCTTTCAAGGTCTAAAAACTCTCTTCGCACTCCGGCGTCTACATAAAAGGTACTTCTTTACGTGTCAACTTCGTTATCAGTAGAGAAATATGTGAGAATCCCTTGATGAACCTCCTATAGCATCTGGCCAAGCCTAAGAAAATTTTGATCTCGGTTACGATCATCGGCCTCTTTCACTCTGCCACCGCCTCAATCTTAGACGGATCCACTGCAATCCCATCCTTACTCACCATATGACCTAATAACTTCACTTTTCTCTTCCAAAACTCGCACTTCAAAAGCTTCGCATACAATTTCCTCTCTTTCAATATTTGCAACACAACTCTCAAGTGCTCTTCATGCTCTTCTTCAGTTTTAGAATACACTACTATGTCGTCTATGAATACCACCATAAATTTATCCAAAAAGGGTCGGAACACCTTGTTCATGTAATTCATGAATACAGCAGGGGCATTCATTAGACCAAAGGACATCATCGTGTACTCATAGTGACCATAGCGAGTTCAAAGCGCAGTCTTAGAAATGTTAGTTTCTTTCACCCTAATTTGATGGTAACCCGACCTTAGGTCGATCTTTGAAAACACGCCAACTCTTTATAATAATAAAGAGTGCATACAAGTATCTCACTCAATAGAATAATGTACAAGATCAAGTTCGAAAAATCATACGGCAGTGGCAGGGTCCACAAAGAATGAAAATGTTCATTTGACAAACAACACATACAAAATTATTCACAGCCAACAAAAGAGGTAGAATTCTTGGAACAGTATCTTATTGTCATCGTTGTAAAAACACATAGGAAAGTTAACTATATGTGTTGCAAGACTGTGGAGTAGCATCTAGAATCTGAACAAAGCTGATTCATTCCTTAAAGCTTCAAAAAATTTTCAGAGATTCCTTCGATCTCTGGATTAGATGGTGTCTTTTATCTGATCCAGGCACCCAAAATCCAAAAAATTGGCAAAATCTGTTCATCACAACCTGCTATTGGTGGTTGTGAAAATGGAGGAATCAGAAAATATTTAGTCACCCTAAAAAAGAGACCCTCAGAACTAGTAAAATTTATAAAAAATTATGTGCAGAATATCGAAGAAGTACTACAAAATAGAAGAGGAACAGTGCTAACTTACAATTGGAGAGTTCTGGCGAATATTGCCTGATGGCCGCCTCCTCCGAGGTGGATAAAAGTAAACTCAGATAAGACGTCTGTGGAAAATGAGAAAGCAGCAGGTTGCGGTGTGTGTAAAGACAAATCAGGAAGATGGGTCACCGAATTCATGATGAATATTGAAAAATGTACTACTTTTTTAATTGGGTTGTGGGGAGCTCTTCAAGGTCTTAGAATTTGCTTGGGCATTGAGATTTAGAAGAGTAATTCTAGAAGTAGATTTTTATGTTTAAAAAAAGAGTCGCAATTGAAATTACTCACACTTACAGAGGAAGAATAGAGCAACTGATTAAATGTCCAAGGAAAATCTTAAAAAACTAACTTAACTAATTTAGGGTACAACTTTATAGATCAAACCCACAAAAGAACTAGCTTAAAGGTAGGAGTCGCAAGTTTTTAGCCCTATTATTCACAACAAAAACAAAAATAAAATAAAATAAAAATTTACTTTGTGTTGAGAACTTTTACTCCATCGCCAGCCTCGCGCACTCTCTCCCTCTCGCAGAAAACATCACACACAACGGCTATCAGCATCAGGGTCTCTCACCTCTGTGCCTCACTCAGCGCCACCGTACGGTCGCCGCCTCGTTTCCGGGCCTCTCGCCGGCTCCTCTGCCTCCTCTGTGCGCCGCCAGCCTCTGCTCGCCTGTGCTTCCTCCGCGCCCCTCGCCTCCGTCTGTATCGTCCCGGCCGTCTTGGCTCCGCCGTGGATCACCTTCTCCGCCTCCACCTTCTCTTCCGTGAGCCCGTGACTTTGGTTCTGCTTCTGCCGTGTAGAGGCGAGTTTTTTATTTTTTAATTTTTTTAGTTATTCTATATTAATTTTTAATACTTGATTGTTTCTGTTTTAATGTAGGTTTAGAATAGGTAGATTGATGCTAATTATATTTGTCTTGACTCTAGAGTGACACTTGAAAGCAATTTGAGTTACTGAGCATTGGTTTATCCCATGGGATTGGCTCAATTTGTTGTGGTTGGCTCTCTTTTGATGCTAGTTTTGTGACTAAGGAATCATTGAACTATTTATTTTGTTGCACTTACTAATAGGTTCTGTGAATCTGACAACTATGCACCCAACACAAGAATTCAAATGTGTAGATATGACCTATGAGTATGCATACTGGAGAAAGAGAAAAGAAATTTTGTGAGGAAAAACATTAAAGTGGAATAACAACGTCGTTGAAAAACAGAAAATGGCTGCATCAGTGTCTCTGCTTCGAAAACTGAGGAGCCTCCCTTTGTGTGCATGGTTTGGGAGCAGGAGAAGGAGCTTGCGTTCTGATGCGGCATTGGAAGCCATAGCCAAAGCTTCAGAAGACAAAGTTCCCAACTTGGTTGTCTACAACTACCCTACCTTCTCTGGAGCATTTTCTGCCCTCTTTGCTCACCTCTTCCACATTCGCCACAACCTCCCTGCCCTCATTTTGCCCTTCTCTTCGGTTCCCTTTCTTTCTCTCAGGTTCTCTGTCTTCTTCTGTTCTCTAATTTCCTTTCTTTTGTTGATGGAGGTGCTCTGTTTCCTTTTCTGGTGGAGCTTTTTGAGGTCTTAGGGAAGTTCTAACAATTAAGTGCTTACCTGATTTGGTGTTTGAAGCTTCTGCAATGTTGCAAAGTTATTGTTTTGAATGTTGGTTCCCTCATAACTTGCATTGGATATTGTATGATAGGGTTGAAGATTTGTGCATTGTAGGCCTTGAGACCTGCTACCTGCTTGATTTTATTCCACCAAAAGAATTTATTTTCAAACTCTCCAAGCAATCAAAATGCAAGTAGGTTAACATTCAAGTTCTTTTATTTTATTACCAATTGATTGTTTTTTAACCCATCCTATTTTCTGTTTTCATGCTGGTGCTAATGTGCTATGCATCGTTTCATTTTTCATGTGCATATTAATTTACTCGGTTTTGTCTATCTAGGATTATTGGGTTTGATCACCGGAAATCGGTGCTTCGTAATATTCCCTCTGCTGATGATCTTGCTGAGAACATTATGATTCATGTTAACCATGAGAAGAGTAGCTCCAGTGCTGTTTATGAATACTTTTCGAGAAAAAGTGCGGACATGAATTCTGATGTAAGTAGGGATTTATATTATTTAATATGCTTTATTTCTGAAACATTTAACATACCAGTGGTTGAGAACCTGAAATATACGGATGATTGAATTTCATTAAGGGTGTGGTTCCAAATTTAGTGGAGTCGAAAGACAGGGAGCGTGTGGAGATGATTCTCAGCTATATTGAGGATGGAGATCTTCGCCGATATACCTTGCCTAACATTAAGGCCTTTAACATTGGACTGAATGAATGGCGGGAAAAGCTTAACTGCATTTCCAATCCGAACATGTATAAGCAGGTATTGCTGATCATAGTTTAAGTTCGTGCTGTGTTTATTCTTATTGCTACTAAATAAAAGTTTAGAAATTTACCTAGATTCATATGAAAAAGTGGATTAAAGACAAATGGATATGAATCCATAGCATTTCTTGCATCTCAGGAGTCTATACTTTTACTTGAACTAAGGGCTTGTTTGGGTGAGCTTTTAAGAAACGATCTTTTTTCGAATTATCTTTTTTTAAAAGATCTTATAGAGAAGTAAAAGTAATTTTATGTTTGGATATCTCATGTAAAAAGGTCTTTTTATCTATCAATTATGTTTGGGTATAACAATATAAAAGTACTTTTTTATTTATCTATCAATTATTTTTTTGATTTTACTAGTGCTTTTACTTTTACTACTAGAAATTTGCCAAACACGTTAAAAAATAAAAAAAAGATATTTTTTCATTGAAAAAGATCTTTTTTTAACAAAATAATGGCGCCCAAACATGCCCTAAGTCAAAGAGTGTAAGTTCAAAATCTGTTTCAATAGAAATTGTAGCAAAACAGCTTCAGGCGGTTATAAGGATACATTGCACTAATTTGGTGTGTGCTGTGTTATCTGTTTGTTTGTTTCTCTTACATAGTGATGCACTAGTACTTAAAACTCCAGGCCTTGGAACCATCTTTCTTTACAGTTCTTGATGCAAATTGTTGTAAATATATCCACCTTTCTTGTGTTTGCTGAATATTGTGTTCTTTGAAATATGTACATTGCAGTTGCTGGAGTTAAGTGCTGAAGGTCTAATCGCTAAAGGAAATGCACATGTTTCATCTCGCCAGGATGCTGCAAGTAAACTGCTGCAAAAGGTGTTTAGGGTTCGGTTGGGAAGAGGATTTTATGGAGAGTGCCTGGTATACTTTAGTACATAATTCCTTCTTTTCCATTGTGGTTCATCTTTAATTTGTCAGTTCTCCTTCCTATGTTGTTGGAACTATTAGAGAGATTCAAAAGTGGCAGCATATTTTTAATGCTCACTGCAGTTTATTTTAATGCTCACCATAAAAAATAAAAAATAAAAAAAATCTTGCTACCTGTGATTTTGTGATTGAAATTCTTCTTGTTGTTTTAGGGTGTTCGGGCAGATGGGAACTCCAACCTAAGTGATGAAATTGGAAGACTCCTTAGTTTGAAAAGTGCTGCTGCTGGTTTGAGGTGAGAAAATTTATTTAGAAGAAAGTTGCGTTGAGTTTATGTTTAATTTTTTTTCTTATTATTATTATCTTGTTAGAAGAATGCTATTCCCCGAGGTCAGCCAACAGCAGGAATACTTTCAGATTTTAACAGATTCTCATAGACATGAATGCTTGCCAGTGCTTTTTAACTGTACCAAAGATTTATTGGATTGTTTATTCTGATAAATTTTATGTATAATGTATCACCAATACAGACCCATAGGAGCTGTGATATTCATGCAACGGAATAATCTCAAAATGTGCTTGCGTAGCATGGATAGGGTCACTGATACCTCTGAAGTTGCAAGGGTATGCCCTACTTTGTTCTATATTTCTTTTCTTGCAACATTGTGTAATGCTTTGATATGCATTAATGAATTTTCTACACTTTGAACTTCAAGGCCTATGGTGGAGGTGGTTCCCCAAGTTCAAGTTCCTTCATAATAAGGATGGATGAGTACAACCAATGGATTTGAGTGAATTGATCCTGAGCATTCCGGTTTGAATATCTAACCTAGGATTTACATAAATATATATAATAAAGCATCTACTTCTATTACCACACAAAGTTTCTCTTCCGGTTTATTTGATTAAGTTGCTTGTTGCCTCTACAGGTTGAGATCAACAGTGACAGTTGATGGCTGGTTTATTTACTTGATGTAATTTTGAGATCGTCTGGCACGATTAATGAGATCCGTTCACAAGACAGACGATGCTTTGACAGCGGACCTTTTGAAGATGATAGTAGTGCTATTGTGACAGATCCTTAGACTATCTTGATAATGATGCAAGACACACGAGACTTGGAGAAGAAGGTGGAGCAGAGCAAGAAGGAATACTTGATCTTGGGAGTGGACAAGTCCACTGATCAGGTTGACTTGAAGGGCAGAGATATTAAAGAAGTTTAACATTCAGATTGCAAAGAGGTGAAATCTTTGTTACTCTTCTAAAATTCATGGTGCATATAAATGTGACTGGTCTAAGTTCCCAGAGGCGTTAACTGTGGATACCGCGTTATGAATGGTAGAAGATTTCAACCTGTAATCTGCGGTGTCAGTCACACATGCGGGGCATATACTTTTGGAAGATTGTCTTCTTCCACTTTTTCAGTTTTGCATGCGTATCAGTTTCGTTTCCATAACTTATCGATTTCAATATATGACGATGACCATGTGTAAGTCAAAACTTTGTTTCCCTTTATTTTATTTTATCTTACATATATTTAGTTTATTAAAACCTTTACTCCTTTAGCTTTCTTTTTGTGCAATATGTAGTGTATTATCTTTTAAATGCCACTTTCGCTATACTATTCGTAGTGTTTCATTTTTTTTTTTTTTTTGAATAAGAGACCTCAACACAATATAGTGGAGCAACAGACAAACAAATTGCAGTCATGATCATAAAAGAAAATAAAGACAAAGGTAACTAAACTACCTCTGATGTTATCTCCGGCATTGCCATCAACAACAAAAGGGGTCCATACTGCTCCGCTCTCTATAACTGGTCACCGATCTTTGAAACACCTCTTCTGGACCACCTTCTTTGGAATTAAAAATCTGCATGTTCCTCTCTAGCCAAACATTCCAGATAACCGCAAAGAAGCAAATCATGTTTCGCTCCTCCTTTCTATTTACAACGCCTGTCCAACTCTCAAAATGTTCTTTCAGTGACCCCGGAATAGACCACGCTTTCCCAAAATCAGAAAGCCATTGACACCACACCTGCCAAGTAAACTGACAATCCAAAAACAAGTGGTGAATATGTTCAACATCTCTTTTAAATAACATACATAAGTTGTCTCCATGACTAATTATTCCAAGTCTAAGTAGTCTTTCTTTAGTATTTACTCTTCCTATCAAGACAAACCAAATAAATAACTTCACTTGTGGTGGCACCAAACCTTTCCATATTGTTCTGGTGAAGTTATAACTGGTAATATCTTCCAGGAGAGTATCTGACTGCATCACCTACACAAAAGATTTAGTTGAAAAAGTTCCATCCTTGTCAAACTTCCAATTAACTCTATCTTGCTTATTATATGCTAGTTTAACAGGCCTTAAAGACTCGTGCAAATTATCCACTAATTCCAACTCCACTGATATAATTTTCGCCTCTACTGGAAGTTCCAAATCCACTCTAACCCATCCCAAAACTCGCAATCCCCTATAACAGATTCTTTCTGGTTTGAAACAGAGAAAAGTCTCGGAAATTTCATCTTGGGTGAACCACCTTGTAACCAAACATCTTCCCAGAATTGTGTCCTCCTACCATCACCCACCTCCATAGTCAACCCAGCAATTATCTTGTCTCTTACATTGTTATCCTTGAGCTGCATCTGACATATATCCTTCCATGGTCCCCCTCTAATAGGTAGTGTCTGAGCTGATAACATCACATTGGGATTCAAATTATAGCAGGAGCATACAACTTTCTTCCATAAAGGACATTCTTCTTTTGAAAAGCGCCACCACTACTTGAAGAGTAGAGCAGATTTTCTAATCACTGCATCACGACCCCCAAGTCACCCTCCTTTTTAGGGGCCTGAACCACTTCTCACTTAACTAGTGCTATACCATTCCTATCTTCCTCCTTACTCCATAAGAATCTTCTCTGCAGCGATATCAACTTTTCTGCCACAGCCCTCGGCATCTTGTATAGGCTCAGGTAGTACACTGGTAAACTATTCAACACAGACTTTATAAGGACTAGCTTACCCGCTTGATTCAGGACATTTGCCTTCCACAAACTGAGCTTTTCCTCAACCTTGTCAATTATCGGTTTCCATGTCTTGACCAGCCTTGGGTTTGCTCCTAGAGGAATGCCAAGATATCTAACAGGAAGGTTCGCCTCTTTACATCCCAATAAACTGCACATGTTATCAGTCCACTACGGGTCACAATTGATTGGAATTAAACTTGATTTATCGAAGTTAATCGTTAACCCCGACATCACCTCAAAGCACCTTAGCAATCTGGCATAGTTTCTGATGGTCTCCTCCTCTGGTGGACAGAATAATATGGTGTCATCTGCGAATTGGAGATGTGACAACACTATGTTTTCCTTGCCAACCAGCAACGGCGAAATCCATCGGTTCCTCACTGCCTCCCCTATCATCTTGTGTAGAACATCCACTACCAGAACAAAACAGGAACGGAGACAGTGGATCACCTTGCCTCAAACCTCTCTCTATCTTGAATGGTTTAGATGGAGAACCATTTATTAGGATTGCCATAGACGCTGTACCAACACACTCCCTAACCCATTCTCTCCATCTCCAACCAAAACCCATCTTCTGAAGCACAATATCCACAAAATTCCACTTTATCCGATCATAAGCCTTCTGAAAGTCTAATTTAATAATTGTCGCCTGCTTCTTCCTCATCTTTAACCATTGCACTGTTTCACATGCAATGAGTGCCTGGTGCACGAAATTGTGATCTCTTATAATGGCATTCAACTTGGCGTGCGCATCTACTAACTCAGCATTTTCTTCAGAAGCTCGCACAACTAACCAGCAAGTGCACTGGGTCGTCCAAGTAATAAACCTTACGTGAGTAAGGGTCGATCCCACGGAGATTGTTGGTATGAAGCAAGCTATGGTCATCTTGTAAATCTCAGTCAGGCGGATAATAAATGGTTATGGAGTTTTCGAATAATAATAATAAATAAACAGAAAATAAAGATAGAAATACTTATGTAGATCATCGATAGGAATTTCAGATAGGCGTATAAAGATGCTGTGCTCTTTCTGAATCTCTGCTTTCCTACTGCCTTCATCCAATCCTTCTTACTCCTTTCCATGGCAAGCTGTATGTAGGGCATCACCGTTGTCAATGGCTACATCCCATCCTCTCAGTGAAAAAGGTCCAAATGCTCTGCCACGGCACGGCTAATCATCTGTCAGTTCTCGATCATGTCGGAATAGAATCCCTTGATTCTTTTGCGTTTGTCATCACGCCCAACAATCGCGAGTTTGAAGCTCGTCACAGTCATTCAATCCCGGAATCCTACTCGGAATACCACAGACAAGGTTTAGACTTTCCAGATTCTCATGAATGCCGCCATCAATTCTAGCTTATACCACGAAGACTCTGATCTCACGGAATGGAAGGCTCGGTTGTCAGGCGAGGGCAACCATGCGTCGTGCATCAGGAATCCAAGAGATACACACTCTAGCTTTCGCTTGTAGAACGGAAGTGGTTGTCAGGCACGCGTTCATAGAGACGGATGATGATGAGTATCACGGATCATCACATCCATCAGGTTGAAGTACGATTAGTATCTTAGAACAGAAATAAGATTGAATTTGAATAAAAGATAGTAGTAATTGCATTAAAACTTGAGGTACAGCAGAGCTCCACACCCTTAATCTATGGTGTGTAAAAACTCCACCGTTAAAAATACATAAGTGATGAAGGTTCAGGCATGGTTGAATGGCCAGCCCCCAAAACATGATCACAGGATCAAAAATACAATCCCAGATCCAGGATGTCTAATACAATAATAAAATGTCTTATTCATACTAGATTAGCTACTAGGGTTTACAGAAGTAAGTAATTGATGCAGAAATCCACTTCCAGGGCCCACTTGGTGTGTGCTTGGGCTGAGCTTGAACTTTACACGTGCAGAGGCTTCTTTTGGAGTTGAATGCCAAGTTGTAAAGTGTTTTTGGCATTCAACTCTGGTTCGTGACGTGTTTCTGGCGTTTGACTCCAGAATGCAGCGTAGAACTGGCGTTGAGCGCCAGTTTGCGTCATCTAATCCCGAATAAAGTATGGACTATTATATATTGCTGGAAAGCTCTGGATGTCTACTTTCCAACGCCGTTGAGAGCGCGCTAATCTCTGAAAACACTTAACACACATATCAAGGCATCTAATGGTGATAAGAGAGGATTAATAATAAGCAAATATAAGTCCAAAGAAGCATGTTTTCAATCAAAGCACATAATTAGGAAGAGAAATGTAAAACATGCAAATAGTATGAATAAGTGGGTAAAGAGTTGATAAAATCCACTCAGTTGAGCACAAGATAAACCATGAAATATGGGTTTATCACGCGCCATTTGGAGTTCTGTAGCTCCAGAAAATCTATTTCGAGTGCAGGGAGGTCAGAATCTAACAGCATCAGCAGTCCTTTGTCAGCCTCCTTATCAGAGTTTTACTCAGGTCCCTCAATTTCAGCCAGAAATTACCTGAAATCACAGAAAAATACACAAACTCATAGTAAAATCCAGAAATGTGAATTTAGCATAAAAACTAATGAAAACATCCCTAAAAGTAACTAAATCCTACTAAAAACTATCTAAAAACAATGCCAAAAAGCGCATAAATTATCTGCTCATCACAACACCAAACTTAAATTGTTGCTTGTCCCCAAGCAACTGAAAATCAATTAGGATAAAAAGAAGAGAATATACTATAAATTCTAGAATATCAATGAATATTAGTCCTAATTAGATGAGCGGGACTTGTAGCTTTTTGCCTCTGAACAGTTTTGGCATCTCACTTTTTCCTTTGAAGTTTAGAATGATTGGCATCTATAGGAACTTAGAATTTCAGATAGTGTTATTGATTCTCCTAGTTAAGTATGTTGATTCTTGAACACAGCTACTTTTATGAGTCTTGGCCGTGGCCCTAAGCACTTTGTTTTCCAGTATTACCACCAGATACATAAATGCCACAGACACATAGCTGGGTGAACCTTTTCAGATTGTGACTCAGCTTTGCTAAAGTCCCTAGTTAGAGGTGTCCAGAGTTCTTAAGCACACTCTTTTTGCTTTGGATCACGACTTTAACCACTCAGTCACAAGCTTTTCACTTGGACCTGCATGCCACAAGCACATGGTTAGGGACAGCTTGATTTAGCCACTTAGGCCTGGATTTTATTTCCTTGGGCCCTCCTATCCATTGATACTCAAAGCCTTGGATCCTTTTTACCCTTGCCTTTTGGTTTTAAGGGCTATTGGCTTTTTCTGCTTGCTTTTTCTTTTTCTTTCTAATTTTTTTCGCCATTTTTTTCGCAAGCTTTTGCTTTTTCACTGCTTTTTCTTGCTTCAAGAATCAATTTTCATGATTTTTCAGATTGTCAATAACATTCTCTTTGTTCATCATTCTTTCAAGAGCCAACAATTTTAACATTCATAAACAACAAGATCAAAAATATGCACTGTTCAAGCATTCATTCAGAAAACAAAAAGTATTGTCACCACATCAATATAATTAAACTAAATTCAAGGATAATTTCAAAATTCATGTACTTCTTGTTCTTTTGAATTAGAAACATTTTTCATTTAAGAGAGGTGAAGGATTTATGGAATTATTCATAGCCTTAAGACATAGTTACTCAATACTAATGATCATGAGGTAGAGACACAAAACATAAACACACATATAGCATAAAAACTGAAAAACAGAAAAAATTAGAACAAGGAATGAGTCCACCTTAGTGATGGTGGCGCTTTCTTCTTGAAGAACCAATGATGTCCTTGAGTTCTTCTATGTCTCTTCCTTGCCTTTGTTGCTCCTCCCTCATTGCTCTTTGATCTTCTCTAATTTCATGGAGAATGATGGAGTGCTCTTGATGTTCCACCCTTAATTGATCCATATTGTAACTCAAATCTTCTAGAGAAGTGTTGAGTTGTTCCCAATAGTTGTTAGGAGGAAAGTGCATCCCTTGAGGCATCTCCGGGATTTCTTGGTGATGAGCTTCCTCATGCGTCTCTTGGGTTCCATGAGTGGGTTCTCTTGTTTGCTCCATCCTTTTCTTAGTGATGGGCTTGTCCTCCTCAATGGGGATGTCTCCTTCTATGATAACTCTAGCTGAGTAACATAGATGGCAAATAAGATGAGAAAAAGCTAGCCTTGCCATGGTGGAGGACTTTTCGGCTATTTTGTAGAATTCAAGGGAGATGACTTCATGAACTTCTACTTCCTCTCCATTCATGATGCTATGAATCATGATGGCCCGATCCACAGTAACTTCGGATCGGTTGCTAGTGGGGATGATGGAGTGTTGGATGAACTTCAACCATCCTCTAGCCATAGGCTTGAGGTCCAGTCTTCTTAATTGAACCAGCTTGCCTTTGGAGTATCTTTTCCATTGAGCTCCTTCAACACATATGTCCATAAGGACTTGTCCAACATTTGATCAAAGTTGACCCTTCTTGTGTAGGGGCGTGCATCTCCTTGCATCATGGGCAAGTTGAATGCCAACCTCACATTTTCCGGACTAAAATCTAAGTATTTTCCTCAAACCATTGTAAGATAGTTCTTTGGATTCGGGTTCATACTTTGATCATGGTTCCTAGTGATCCATGCATTGGCATAAAACTCTTGAACCATTAAGATTCCGACTTGTTGAATGGGATTGGTCAGAACTTTCCAACTTCTTCTTTGGATCTCATGTCGGATCTCCGGATACTCATTTTTCTTGAGCTTGAAAGGGACCTCAGGGATCACCTTTTTCTTGGCCACAACATCATAGAAGTGGTCTTGATGGGCTTTGGAGATGAATCTCTCCATCTCCCATGACTCGGAGGTGGAAGCTTTTGTCTTTCCTTTCCCTTTTCTAGAGGTTTCTCTGGTCTTAGGTGCCATAGGTGGTTATGGAAAAACAAAAGCTATGCTTTTACCACACCAAACTTAGAATATTGCTCGCCCTCGAGCAAAAGAAGAAAGAAAAGAAGAAGAGGAAGAGAAAATATGGAGGAGAGTGGGGGGAGGTGTATTCGGCCAAGGTGTAGAAGAGGAGGTTGTGTTGTGTGAAAATGAAGAAAGATGGAGGGGTTTATATAGTGAGGGGAGAGGGAGTAGGTTCGGCTATTTAGGGTGGGTTTGGGTGGGAAAGAAATTTTGAATTTTGAAGGTAGGTGGGGTTTATGGGAAAGAGTGGATGGATGTGAGTGGTGAAGGGGGGTAATTGGAAAGAGAGTGTGTAGGGTTTTGGGGAAGAGTGTTTATGGGGAAGAGAGTTTATGGGAAAGAGAGGATGAATGTGAAGAAGAGGAGAGAAGGTGAGTTGAAGTAGGTGGGGATCCTGTGGGGTCCACAGATCCTGGGATGATCCTGTGGGGTCCACAGATCCTGAGGTGTCAAGGATTTACATCCCTGCACCAATTAGGCATGTAAAACGCCTTTGCATACAATTCTGGCGTTTAAACGCCGAAGTGATGCTTATTTTTGGGCATTCAACGCCCAATTGCAGCATGTTTCTGGCGTTGAACGCCAGTTCCATGCTTGTTTCTGGCGTTCAGCGCCAGCTCTCCTCAGGGTATATTCCTGGCGTTCAAACGCCCGGATGCTGCTTGCTTCTGGCGTTTAATGCCAGATCCATGCTCTATTCTAGCGTTGAACGCCAGCCAGATACTCCTTACTGGCGTTTGAACGCCAGTAAGTCCTTCCTCCAGGGTGTGCTTTTTCTTCTGCTATTTTTGATTCTGTTTTTAATTTTAGTATTTATTTTGTGACTCCACATGATCATGAACCTAATAAAACATAAAAGAACAATACAAATAAAAAAAAATTAGATAAATAAAAATTGGGTTGCCTCCCAATAAGCACTTCTTTAATGTCAATAGCTTGACAGTGGGCCCTCATGGAGCCACACAGGTGATCAGGTCAATGTTGTAGACTCCCAACATCAAACTTAGAGTTTGGATGTGGGGATTCAACACCAAACATAGAGTTTGGCTGAGGCCTCCCAACACCAAACTTAGAGTTTGATTGTGGGGGCTTTGTTTGACTCTGTACTGAGGGAAGCTTTTCATGCTTCCTCTCCATGTATACAGAAGAATACCTTTGGGTCTTAAACACAAGGTAGTCCCCTTTCAATTGAAGGACTAATTCTCCTCTGTTAACATCTATCACAGCTCCTGCTGTGGCTAGGAAAGGTCTTCCAAGGATGATGCATTCATCCTCCTCCTTTCTAGTGTCTAAGATTATGAAATCAGCAGGGATATAAAGGCCTTCAACCTTTACTAACACGTTCTCTACCAATCCATAAGCTTATCTTACTGACTTGTCTGCCAATTGTAATGAAAATATGGCAGGTTGTACCTCAATGATCCCCAGCTTCTCCATTACGGAGAGTGGCATAAGATTTATACCTGACCCTAGGTCACACAGAGCCTTTTCAAATGTCATGGTGCCTATGGTGCAGGGTATTAAGAATTTTCCAGGAACTTGTCTCCTTTGAGGTAAAATTTGCTGAACCCATGTATCTAGTTCACTAATGAGTAAGGGAGGTTCACCTTTCCAAGTCTCATTACCAAACAACTTGGCATTCAGCTTCATGATGGCTCCTAGATATTGAGCAACTTGCTCTCCAGTTACATTTTCATCCTCTTCAGAGGAAGAATAGTTCTCAGAGCTCATGAATGGCAGAAGGAGGTTTAGTGGAATCTCTATGGTCTCTATATGAACCTCAGATTCCTTTGGGTCCTCAATAGGGAACTCCTTCTTGCTTGAGAGACGTCCCATGAGGTCTTCCTCATTGGGATTCACGTCCTCTCCTTCCTCTCTAGGTTCGGCCATGTTGACTATATCGATGGCCTTGCACTCTCTCTTTGGATTCTCTTCTGTATTGCTTGGGAGAGTACTAGGAAGAGTTTCAGTGACTTTCTTACTCAGCTGGCCCACTTGTGCCTCCAAATTTATAATGGAGGACCTTGTTTCACTCATGAAGCTTAAAGTGGCCTTAGACAGATTAGAGACTATATTTGCTAAGTTAGAGGTGCTCTGCTCAGAATTCTCTGTCTGTTGCTGAGAAGATGATGGAAAAGGCTTGTCATTGCTAAACATGTTTCTTCCACCATTATTAAAGCCTTGTTGAGGCTTTTGTTGATCCTTCCATGAGAAATTTGGATGATTTCTCCATGAGGGGTTATAGGTGTTGCCAAAGGCTTCCCCCATGTAATTTACCTCTGCCATTGCAGGATTTTCAGGATCATAAGCTTCTTCTTCAGAAGATGCCTCTTTAGTACTGTTGGATGCATTTTGCCATCCATTCAGACTTTGAGAAATCATGTTGACTTGTTGAGTCAACATTTTGTTCTGAGCCAATATGGCATTCAGAGCATCAATTTCAAGAACTCCCTTCCTCTGAGGCGTCCTATTATTCACGGAATTTCTCTCAAAAGTGTACATGAATTGGTTATTTGCAACCATTTCAATAAGTTCCTGAGCTTCTGCAGGCGTTTTCTTTAGGTGAATGGATCCACCTGCAGAGTGGTCCAGTGACATCTTAGAGAACTCAGACAGACCATAATAGAATATATCTATCATGGTCCATTCTGAAAACATGTCAGAAGGACACTTTTTGGTCATCTGCTTGTATCTTTCCCAAGTTTCATAGAGGGATTCACCATCTTTTTGCTTGAAGGTCTGAACATCCACTCTAAGCTTGCTCAGCTTTTGAGGAGAAAAGAACTTAACTAAGAAGGACGTGACCAGCTTATCCTAAGAGTCCAGGCTATCCTTAGGTTGTGAGTCCAACCATGTTCTAGCTTTGTCTCTTATAGCAAAAGGGAAAAGCATGAGCCTGTAGACTTCAGGATCTACTCCATTAGTCTTACCAGTCTCACAGATCTGCAAGAACTCAGTTAAAAACCGGTAGGGATCTTCTGATGAAAGTCCATGAAACTTCCAGTTTTGTTGCATTAGAGCAACTAATTGAGGTTTCAGCTCAAAATTATTTGCTCCAATGGCAGGAATTGAGATGCTTCTTCCATCAAACTTGGAACTAGGTGTAGTATAATCACCAAGCATCCTCCTTGTATTATTGTTGTTGGGTTCGGCTGCCATATCCTTTTCTTGTTCGAAAATTTCAATAAGGTTGTCTCTGGATTGTTGTAATTTAGCTTCTCTTAGTTTCCTCTTCAGAGTCCTTTCAGGTTCAGGATCAGCTTCAACAAGAATGCCTTTTTTCTTATTCCTGCTCATATGAAAGAGAAGAGAACAGAAAAAGAAGAGGAATCCTCTATGTCACAGTATAGAGATTCCTTTATGTTAGTAGAAGAAGAAAGGGAATAAGAGTGAAGAAGAATGAATAATCCAAACACAAGGGTGAGGATAGGGGCAGTGATTTGAGATGAAGAAAAGTGTTAGTAAATGAATAAATAAATAGAATAAGATGAGAGACAGAAGTTTTCAAAAATAATTTTGAAAAGGAGTTAATGATTTTCGAAAATTAAGATAAGAAATAAAATTAAAATTAAAAATTAAAACAATTAATCAATTAAAAAGAATTTTGAAAAAGAGGTGAGGTATTTTCGAAAATTAGAGAGAGAAAATTAGTTAGGTGGTTTTGAAAAAGATAAGAAACAAACAAAAGTTAATTGGTTAGTTTGAAAAAGATTTGAAAATCAAAATTGAAAAGATAAGAAGATAAGAAGATATTTTGAAATCAAATATTTGAAAAAGATAAAATTTTGAAAAAGATATGACAAAAAGATATGATTAAAAGGATATGGTTGAAAAAGATTTAATTTTTAAAATTAAAATTAATTACTTGACTAACAAGAAATTAAAAGATATGATTCTAGAATTTAAAGATTGAACATTTCTTAACAAGAAAGTAACAAACTTCAAATTTTTGAATCAATCACATTACTTATTAGTTAAGTTTCGAAAATTTGAAATAAAATAAGAAAAAGATTTTGAAAAATAGTTTTAAATTTTCGAAAATCATAAGATAAAAATAAAAGAGATTTGATTTTTTTTGAAAAAGATTTTGAAAAAATAAGATTTTTAAAATTGAAATTTTGACTTGACTTACAAGAAATAACTAATTTTAAAAATTTTGACTAAGTCAACTCAAATTTTTGAAATTTTGAAAGAATAAAGGAAAAGATATTTTTTTATTTTTGAATTTTTAATGATGAGAGAGAAAAACACAAATATGATCCAAAACATGAGAATTTTAGATCAAAACCAATGATGCATGCAAGAACACTATGAATGTCAAGATGAACACTAAGAACACTTTGAAGATCATGATGAACATCAAGAACATATTTTTGAAAAAAATTTTATGCAAAGAAAACATGCAAGACACCAAACTTAGAAATCTTTAATGCTTAGACAATATGAATGCAAAGATGCACATGAAAAACAATAAAAGACACAAAACAAGAAAACATCAAGATCAAACAAGAAGACTTACCAAGAACAACTTGAAGATCATGAAGAACACTATGAATGCATGAATTTTCGAAAATTGCAAGAACAAGATGAATATGCAATTGACACCAAACTTATAAATTGACTCAAGACTCAAACAAGAAACACAAAATAATTTTTTGATTTTATGATTTTATTATTTTTTTGTATTTTCTTTATTTTTTTTCGAAAAACATATAGAAAAAAGAAAAGAAGAAATTCAAAATTTTTAATAAGAATTCCAGGAATATTTCAATGTTGGCCTAAAACTCCAATCCAAGGGTTGGACATGGCTTAATAGCCATCCAGCTTTAGGATGGCATTACATGCATTAAGGTGATTAGTTGAAGTCTCATTCCAAAAGGATTTGGATATGGCTTTACAGCCAACCAGGCTTCAACATGCTACATGAAACACTAGAATCCATTCTTAAAAATTCTGAAGCCATAGAATAATTTATTTTTTAAAATTTTTTTTCAAAAATAGGGATGAATTTTTGAAAAATTTTTGAAAATAAAACAAAAAGAAAATTACCTAATCTGAGCAACAAGATGAACCGTCAGTTGTCCAAACTTGAACAATCCCCGGCAACGCGCCAAAAAATTAGTGCACAAAATTGTGATCTCTTATAATGGCATTCAACTTGGTGTGCACATTTACTAACTCAGCACTTTCTTCACAATCTCGCACAACTAACCAGCAAGTGCACTGGGTCGTCCAAGTAATAAACCTTACGTGAGTAAGGGTTGATCCCACAGAGATTGTTGGTATGAAGCAAGCTATGGTCATCTTGTAAATCTCAGTCAGGCGGATAATAAATGGTTATGGAGTTTTCGAATAATAATAATAAATAAACAGAAAATAAAGATAGAAATACTTATGTAGATCATCGATGGAAATTTCAGATAGGCGTATGAAGATGCTGTGCTCCTTCTGAATCTCTGCTTTCTTACTGCCTTCATCCAATCCTTCTTACTCCTTTCCATGGCAAGCTGTATGTAGGGCATCACCGTTGTCAATGGCTACATCCCATCCTCTCAGTGAAAAAGGTCCAAATGCTCTGTCATGGCACGGCTAATCATCTGTCGGTTCTCGATCATGTTGGAATAGAATCCCTTGATTCTTTTACGTTTGTCATCACGCCCAACAATCGCTAGTTTAAAGCTCGTCACAGTCATTCAATCCCGGAATCCTACTCGGAATACCACAAGCAAGGTTTAGACTTTCCGGATTCTCATGAATGCCGCCATCAATTCTAGCTTATACCACGAAGACTCTGATCTCACGGAATGGAAGGCTTGGTTGTCAGGCAAGGGCAACCATGCGTCGTACATCAGGAATCCAAGAGATACACATTCTAGCTTAGTGGTTGTCAGGCACGCGTTCATAGGGACGGATGATGATGAGTGTCACGGATCATCACATCCATCAGGTTAAAGTACGAGTAGTATCTTAGAATAGAAATAAGATTGAATTTGAATAAAAGATAGTAGTAATTGCATTAATAATCTATGGTGTGTAGAAACTCCACCGTTGAAAATACATAAGTGATGAAGGTTCAGGCATGGCCGAATGGCCAGCCCCTAAAACATGATCACAGGATTAAAAATACAATCCCAGATCCAGGATGTCTAATACAATAATAAAATGTCCTATTTATACTAGACTAGCTACTAGGGTTTACAGAAGTAAGTAATTGATGCAGAAATCCACTTCCAGGGCCCACTTGGTGTGTGTTTGGGCTGAGCTTGAACTTTACATGTGCAGAGGCTTCCTTTGGAGTTGAACGCCAAGTTGCAACGTATTTTTGGCGTTCAACTCTGGTTCGTGATGTGTTTCTGGCGTTTGACTCCAGAATGCAGCGTAGAACTAGCGTTGAGCGCCAGTTTGCGTCATCTAATCCCGAATAAAGTATGAACTATTATATATTGTTGGAAAGCTCTGGATGTCTACTTTCCAACGCCGTTAAGAGCGCGCCATTTGGAGTTCTATAGCTCCAGAAAATCCATTTCAAGTGCAGGGAGATCAGAATCCAACAGCATTAGCAGTCCTTTGTCAGCCTCCTTATCAGAGTTTTGCTGAGGTCCTTCAATTTCAGCCAGAAATTACCTGAAATCATAGAAAAACACACAAACTCATAGTAAAGTCCAGAAATGTGAATTTGGCATAAAAACTAATGAAAACATCCCTAAAAGTAACTAAATCCTACTAAAAACTATCTAAAAACAATGCCAAAAAGCGTATAAATTATCCGCTCATCAGTGCCCCGTTGTGAATTTTCCGACCCTTCACAAATGTGCTTTGAGTCTCCCCTACTAGACCTGGCATCACTGATCTCATCCTTCTAACCATCACCTTGGATATTACTTTGTATATGCAGCCTACCATGTTGATCGGCCGGAGGTCTACTCCAAGTAATATTGGAGTCAGAAGGCAATCTCGATGATCTAAAGAAGTCTAGAATAGCTGTCGAGAACTCTGTACCAATCTCATCCCAGCACTTCTTGATGAAGTTCATATTATACCCGTTACTACCTGGAGCCT
Organism: Arachis stenosperma; assembly: GCF_014773155.1. Lineage (NCBI taxonomy): Eukaryota > Viridiplantae > Streptophyta > Magnoliopsida > Fabales > Fabaceae > Arachis > Arachis stenosperma. The sequence goes on along the minus strand of NC_080381.1, from coordinate 53,140,195 downwards.
TAGAGGATTCACAGTCCCAAACCGCCTCTTTAATTTCCTCCAAAGTCGGTATCCTCTCCAAAGCACTCGATTCTTCTTCGCCAATCTGATTAACCAGTCCGTCCCTAAAACCCACCACTGGAGATCTCTCCTGATGATACAAGTCTCTGTAAAACTCTCTGATGGCTATCTTGATCCTAGCTTGATTTCTTATCAACCTTCCATTAATCACCAAGGCATCAATTCTATTATTCCTTCTTCTAGCCGACGCCAAGTTATGAAAGTACCTCGTGTTTTTATCCATGTCGTTCGCATGCCTGGAGCACGACATCTGTTTCCAGTGTATCTCTTTCCTCACATACCACTGCTTGCAACAGGTAACTAACGCCTTCCTTCTAGCCTCCATTGTACCATCATAGACTCCGTTCCCAACCATGTCATCTACCTTATTGATCTCCTCCTCAAAGCGCTGGATTTTCTTATCCATGTCACCAAATTTTTCTTTATGCAATTTTCCTAGTGGCACCGTTAAAGCCTTCAACTTGTCTATGAACTGCCCCTCTCCAATATTCCACCATTCGTCTCTGACCATTCTTAGGAAACCTTCGTGTGTAAACTAGGAGTCTAGAGTCTGGAATGGACACGGGCCACCTCTGTACTTGGTCACTTCAACTATTATTGGGCAGTGATTTGACAGGCCTTTCGGACCACCTTTTAAACAAATCTCTGGGAACTCCTCAGTCCATTCTATACTCACTAGGACTCTGTCAATACGACTAGAGGAACCACCTCTATACCATGTAAATTTACGATCATTCAGCGGTAAGTCCACCAACTGCATATCTTGGATCCAACTCTTGAACTCTTCTGCAGACGCTGTTAACCTGTCCTGATTTTTCCGTTCATCAACCTGTAACACCTCATTAAAATCACCCATGTATCATATTGGGACTTGATATAAGCCAGCTATAAAGCTCAGTTCCTCCCATACAGCAAGTTTTTCCACTCTCGTATGAGGATCATAAACCAAACAGAAAGCACAATGGAACTCATTTTTCAACAAAATCCCTTCCATACATATCCACCTCTTCCCTTTGTAGCAGTTACTCATTCTAAATAGCATCTCATCCCATATTAACAACAGACCCCCAGACGTGCCTGCCGATTCTACAAACTCCCAGCTCACTGCATCACTTCCCCAAATACGTACTACATCAAATTTAGTCGCAACTTGCAATTTTGTTTCCACCACACCTACCATATTCAGTTTTTTTAGCTCTTTTATCATACTTAGCTTTCCTGCCCCTTCAAACCCCTAACATTCCAAGAGCTAAAATTCATTTTAAAACATTGTTACACACCTTTTTGAGTTTTTTCGGTCTGCTTCTTCGCGCCATCTCTTTTTGCTTTGCTAGCTTCCTCTTCTCAGCTAACACTTCATTCTGTTCTTGTAAAATCAACATTAAATCGTCTTCATCATTATATTGCATTGCTCCGGATTCAACAGCCAAGTCCCACGCCTTCCTATTTTCAATCATTTGTTCTTCCCTTTCCGAACCATTGTGAATACTGATCGCTTGCTGTCCTTCGCCAGTTTCCACGCCCGCTCCAGTTCCACTACTGCTCTCACCCATTGTCGCAGGATCCAGCTCCCTCCCATCATCCACTGCAAACAGCGCCATCTTCAAAACCCACTAGGTTCGTCTCGGGAATCGACCCGGTCTCCTCGGCGTCCCTGTGAAGCTCGTCTTCATTGGAGGGGTCGTCACTTGTCGTCGCCAACAATGGAGTCCCATCATGTTTTGAACGTCGTCTTGTTGGCCCATGGAGTCCCGCGTCGTTCCCTGTCATCAGCCATGCTTCCCCCTCATCTCTCCAGCTGGGACCATGGTTAGCTTCACGGTTGTCCCGTTCTTGTCGTGCTCTGATCACGCCGTGCTGGTCTAGGTTCAACATCGCCACTTCCAAAAGTTCATTAGCAGGGGCGCTCTGCTTTTGCAGTTTGAGGGTCCCGACCCGGATGGATATCAACCCGGCCCGACTGCGTCCGCACCTCAGTAGTCTCATCAGTCCATTTCTCCAATTGAGTTGGGCTACCTACTTTCTGCTCAGCATGGACTGGGCCTTCTTTGACCAAAAACCAGCCCGTATTCCTTCCTTCTAAGCATGTGTAATCTCGTTCAACTAACTTTACTTGACTTCTTGGTTATAATCCATTTTGATATAAGGATTGCTAAACATAAATCACGTTAATACAAACTTATTTTTCATCAAAATCAAGTTTGCAAAATTAATTTTATACAAACTACAGTTTGCAAACTGTAATCCAAACACACATTAAGAAGTGATACGATAATTGAATCTTCAATGAACCCTTTGGCAAAAACATAAACAAAATGAAAATCTTTTCTATTACAAAACCAACCTAATTGCACTTTAAGTATTAATTTACAAAACAAAGTTCATATTATTTCTCATTACATTCGATGGACACATACATCAATATCTGTCTGTTCATTTTGTAAGTGTTGTTAATAACATTGCCATTGCACAATTTACATAAACAAAAATTATGCAAGGTCGACACATGTCCCAAAACTAAGTATATAAAACAAAGTTAGTGTTATCAATGGTATTCGAAAGATTCGACTGCTGATAAAACTTCTTTGAAATATGTTATCGACAAAACAACCCTTGAATGATTTGAAAATATGACAAAAATAACAAATAAATATTATTTTTTTATAATGACAAAAATATTTTTGTATTTAGTAAATAACTTATTCATTTGATCTGAATGTTTGTGGCAACATTTAAATAAATATTTAGAAGGTGTACAAAAAAATTCAGTGTAGAATTTGATCTCTAGATTTTTTTATTTTTGTAAAATAATTTGGTAATTCATAATAAAAAAAATTAAAAAAATTCACTTGACATAATATTACCAAATTTTAAGGATGAAAACATTTTATTTTTCTAATAATACTTGTATTCAAATATGATTTCTAAATTTTTTTTAGAATTTTTTTTAATATCTAGTTTTTTTATTGCACTTTTAAATTTTTCAAAAATTTATTTACTATTAACAATTTTGAGATTATTTTTTTAAATAATATAAATTTTCGAATACTATTTAGTAGTTTACTCTATGAAGTTATTTTTCCTGCACAAGAACATACACTAATTTGCCAAAAAAAAAGAAACAGTATGGAATATTGGCTTGTGAAAATGTGTGCTACGACCTAGCCATACTAATGTTGGGTATATTAGTATGAGAAGATGACAAAATCTTATATTTGTGTAGTGGTTTCAAGGCACAATTAGATCGCTTTCTTTAGAGAGATATTTGTCCCCACACGTAGTTTGCTATAGGGTTGATGACCATACTCTCCCAGATACAATGAAACCTAAGAATTTCTTAATTAGCAATAGTAAGAAATTCTCAACTCTCTTGAACAAAGAAAATTTCTTAATAGTTGATTAAAATGTACACTTAGTACTTGTATTTCTGAAATAGTGGACAAGGACTTATTTATACATATTGCACGTAGCAATTATGATTAGTTACATATACAAATAGTTGTGTCTTTTCTATTGCCAATAGATACAATGTTTTGAACATACACAATTCTTAAAGAGTTGTGTCCTTTTAACCAATAGACACAATATTTTGAACATACACAATCCTTAAAAGGTTGTGTTCCTTCAACCAAATGATACTAAATGGTTAGTAACCGTTTATTAATATTAATAATAATATTAATAATAATATCAATAATATTAATAAGATTAATTAATCAAATTTGTAAATACCCTTCAATCCCCCACTATTTATAAAATTTAAATGTCATACAAGTATATGCATAAAGAATGTGTCACTAAAATTAAACATTCTTTTAGTGTAAATTTTAAAGTTCTAACAAAGTAATTGGTGTCTAATTGATTAAACCTATACTCCATATGCTAGTACCAAAAATCACACATATTACTTATACCCTCCAAGTTCAAGAGTTTATAATTTTAAGCACTTATATGGCCTTGTGCTCATCCTGGTTTCATAAATATTTACGAGAATAAAACCTCTAAAATTCTCTATTAGAGCGGAACCACTCTTATATTCATATAGGTGGACTCTTTTGATAGATAATATTATCATTCCATTAAGAGTTTAAACTCACCCTCCTAATTTATTGTAAATAACACTAAATCATATACCTTAGTGCTCCAATTGCTAAATAACTTGTTATTACCCATTAAACCTTGAAACTAGTGGTCTACTAGAATAAGGTTAGGTTCCCATCATTTAGCAATAATAGGTTTTAATCCCATTTTAGAAGTAGTTTCTTTGATTTTATCCGTTGACAAACCTTTAGTCAAAGGGTCAGCTAAATTTTCTTGAGATCTTACATAAGTGATGGTAATTACACCATCATCTATTAGTTGCCTCACAAACTCATGTCTCAAACTTATATGTCTAGACTTTCCATTATAGACCTTATTATATGCTCGAGACATGGTTGATTTACTATCACAAAAGATTGAAATTGTTGTCGTCTGCTGTGGCCACAGCTTTATATCATATAACAAATTTCTTAACCATTCTGCTTCTTTATCTACGGCTGATAAAGCTACAAACTCAGCCTCCATAGTAGAATGTGTAATACATATTTGTTTTTTTGAGGCCGAACTTATTGCTCCACCACCTAAGGTTAAAAACCATCCTGAAGTGAATTTGTTGTCACTAAGATTTGTAATCCAACTTGCGTCGAAATAACCTTCTAAAACTGTGGGATACTCACTATAATGTAATCCCAAGTTTATGGTTTTCTTGAGATAACCAAGAACTCTTGTTATAGCTTTCCAATGTTGATTGCTAGGCTTTCCTGTAAACCTTGATAATTTGCACACAGCAAATGCTATATCAGGTCTAGTACAATGCATTGCATACATTAAATTTCCTATAGCACTTACATATTCTAATTGTGCTATATGTCTTCCCATGTTTCCTTCTAATTTAAGATTAGGATCATATGGCGCATTTGATTCTTTAATTGTGAGATGATCAAATTTTTCCAATACCTTTTTGATATAATGAGATTGACTTAAATTAAAGCCAACTTCGTTCTTATGCACCTTTATGCCTAATATTGTATCAACTTCATTCAAATCCTTTGTCTTGAATTTAGAAGTTAGATACTCCTTTGTTATACGAATTCTTTCTAAATTTATTTCGATGATTAACATATCATTAACATATAAACAAATTATTACTCCATAATCTTTAGTAAATTTTGAGTAAATACATTTATCCGCACTATTATGTAAGAAGCCATTTGATAACACCACTGAATCAAACTTCTCATGCCATTGTTTAGGCGCTTGTTTTAGCCCATACAAAAACTTAATTAATTTGCAAACTTTCTTTTCATTTCTGGGTAGAACATACCTTTCCAGTTGCTCTATATAAATTTCTTATTAAGATCTCCATTTAGAAAAGCCATTTTAACATCTATTTGATGTATATGAAGCTTATGTATGGATGCTAATGCTATAAGAGCCCTAATAGAAGTCATTCTTGCCACAGGTGCGTAGGTATCAAAATAGTCTAGACCTTCTTGTTGTCTAAACCCCTTGGCCACTAACCTTGCTTTAAAGGTTTGTAATGAACCATCAGTATTATACTTTCTTCTAAATACCCACTTACATCCTATAGGCTTTGATTCTGGAGGCAAATCAACTAAGACCCATTTCATCATTTATTGCTTCTTTCTAAAAAGCATAATCCCTTGAAGTCATAGCCTCTTTGAATGTTTGAAGATCACCCTCTATGTTCATAACAATAGGAATCTTGTTTGTTACAGAATTCCTAGTTTCTTCTACCAAAAAGGTGATAGCCTGAGAAGAAATAAAATCTGGACCCAAGTCCTTTTCTTTTTTTTTACTCTCAAGCTCTTCCTTGGTTCAATCAACTTTATGTCGCTTAGATGTTTATTATTTTGATTATTTATTTCTTGTGAAATATTAGTATCATTTTGGGGATACTCTGAATTAGAAGTTGAATCATTGATAAATTTATTTTCAATAAATTCTACTTCTCTTGATTCAACAACTACATTAGACACTAAGTCTAATATTCTATATGCTTTAGAATTTTGAGCATATCCTATAAAAGTGTCTTTTATGGCTCTTGGCCCCAATTTGGTTCTCTTTTGATCAGGAACTCGATAAAAGGCTAAACACCCCCACATTTTATGATAATTTAAATTAGGTTTCCTTCCTTTCCAAATTTCATAAGGAGAAACCTTTCTATGTCTTGATGGTATCCTATTATGGATATGACATGATGTCAATAATGCTTCACCCCACAAATTGTAAGGTAATTTTGCATTTAGTAACATTGAATTAACCATATCTACTAAGGTACGGTTTTTCCTTTCCGCCAAACCATTTTGTTGCGGAGTATATGGAGTGAAAGATTCATGCACAATACCATGTAATTCACAAAAGTGATCAAATTCATTAGAAAAATATTCTCCACCTTAATCACTACGAAGAACTTTTATTTTCTTATTATGCATATTTTTTACTTCCATTTTATATTTCTTAAACATTTTAAAAGCTTCATCTTTATTTCTAAGCAAATACACATAAGTAAATCTAGAACAATCATCGATAAAAGTTATAAAATATCTTTTTCCTCCTCTAGTAATATTGCCATTTAGTTCACAAATATCACTATGAATCAACTCTAATAAATTTGTATTTCTTTCAACTTTAGGAAAAGGTTTCTTAGTAATTTTGGATTGTATGCAAATATCACATTTCTTATTAAAATCATTGTTACTAAGATCAATATAGTTATTCTTTTGTATATATATCAATTGATTTGTAATTTAAGTGTGCTAATCTACTATGCCATAAATCACAAGAATCAACAACATACAATGAAACATTCACTTTATTAATACTAAGTTTAAACATGTCTTCAATATAATATGCTTTTCCTACGAATACATCATTCTTAAGCAAGATCACTTTATCGGATTCCATTACAACTTTGAATCTTTTCTTACATAAAAGACTAACAGAAACTAAATTTTTTCTCAAATCTGGAATATGAAGTACATTTATTAAACTTAATTTCTTTCCAGATGTAAAATTCAATTCTACAGTTCCTTGACCACAAACTTTAGCTGAGTTGTCATTGCCCATTAAGACCTCTCTACTGTTAACTTCTTCATATGTTTTGAATTGGTTGCGATCATTGCAAACGTGAATAGTAGCCCCTGAATCTAACCACCATTTAAGTGATTTTCCTTGTGTTGCTATGTTAACTCTGTAACCATGCCAATATGCATTCTTTGTACTTTTTCTACAACCATAGCAATTAGATCCTTTTCTTCCACTAAGTTGGTCTTTGGTGCTTCTTTTTTCAGAAGTCTACATTTTTTGATATAGTGTCATTTCTTGTGAAAATGATAACACTCTCTTTGTCTCTTCTTATCTTACTTTGAATCTTTAGAGAAATTTCTTTTCTTCTTATTGGTGTTTTTTTCACCAATATAACTCACTTTAGAACTTTGAGAAAGATACACAGCATCAAAGTTTTTGAGTTTCCTCCTCTATACGTATATGCCTTAGTAATTTCTCAATGTGAAGTCCTCACCAAGATGTAAAAGTTTCTTCCTATAACCATTCCAAGATGAAGGCAATTTTGAAATAATTGCTCCAACTTGTAATGATTTAGGGATCACCACTTGTAGATCATGAAGTCTACTTACAAGGATTTATAATTCATGAATTTGATCCATGACAGGCATAGTATCATTCATAATAAATTCAAAATATTTCATCATAATAAACTTATCTGTTTCTTGTCACTCGGTATTGTACTTTTCTTCCAAAGATTTCCAAATCTCTAATGGTGATTGAATTGACACATAGAGATCATAGAGTTGGTCAAATAAAGTATTGAGAATATGACCTCGACATGCACAAGTATCTTCATCACGTTTCTTTTTCAATTGAACAATCTTTTCTTTCTCTTCCGATGTGGAATTTTCAGCGGCATTGGCAATTGGTGTAGTCTTTGGGTCAACCACATATGCAAGATTGAGAACTGAAAGAAGAAACATCATCTTGCCTTTCCAACGATTGAATTTCGTTCCATCAAAGCGATCTAATTTGACAAACTCTTGATTTATGACCTTGAACGTAGTGTTTTGATCTTGTGCCATCTTCAAGAAATATCTCTCTAAAATTGTTGGGTATATTAGTATGAGAAGATGACAAAATCTTATATTTATGTAGTGGTTTCAAGGCACGATTAGATCGCTTTCTTTAGAGAGATATTTGTCCCCACAGTTAGTTGCTATAGGGTTGATGACAATACTCTCCCAGGATACAATGAAACCTAAGAATTTCTTAACTAGCAATAGTAAGAAATTCTCAACTCTCTTGAACAAAGAAAATTTCTTAATAGTTGATTAAAATGTACACTTAGTATTTGTATTTCTGAAATAGTGGACAAGAACTTATTTATACATGCATATTGCACGTAGCAATTATGATTAGTTACGTAGACAAATGGTTGTGTCTTTTCTATTGCCAATAGATACAATGTTTTGAACATACACAATTTTTAAAGAGTTGTGTCCCTTTAGCCAATAGACACAATGTTTTGAACATACACAATCCTTAAAAGGTTATGTCCCTTCAATCAAATGGTACTAAACGGTTAGTAACCATTTATTAATATTAATAATAATATCAATAATATTAATAATATTAATTAATCAAATTTGTAAATACCCTTCAACTAATGTCAACATTCTATTGGAATGAGACATTTTCCAAAGAACGTAGGCTCTGCTATGGATTTCACTTCATGCTAACTGGAAGCCTGTTTGGGGTGCTACTGTGTGGAACTAACACATACATGGATCATTGCAACTAGACAACTAGATGAGTCAATTAAATCTGTTTCTAAATGTGTGCTATGTGGTTGACTTAACCTTCAATTTGTGCTTTTTTGGTATATTTGTTAATAAAATTTATCAAGTTTAATTTGTCAATTTCTCCTTGTATATTTGGCTCTGATCTAATGTAACTATATCTTTATGATGAGGAGTTGAGAAATAAATAATATTAGTTAAAGAGGTTTGTGAAAGCACCAACACTATTATAAAAGATATGGTAAGTTCTACCGTATAGAAGTTGTTATGCTTTCTATATATGTAGAAATGATGTGGACATATCCAATGTGTGAGAACTGAGAAGTATTTAAATTGAAAGATTAAAAGTGATATTCTATAATATTAGTTATTTGATTTTCTATATCTCTCTTTTTATGTCACGTGACTTTGAAACTTTGTTTGATTATGTAATTAGGTTTAGTTAAGTGTTCTTTTCACGATATTTCTTAACCCAACAGATTAAGGATGCACAAGGTGAGATTCAATTTCCTGATACTTGTTTAAATAGACTAGTGAGTTAATTACTAGACCAATCCAACTTGGTTAGATTTAGTTAAGTTAATTAATGTGAGATGGAGTTGGGCCTCAGTATGTTGGGCCTTTTAAAATTGTTGGTATTAGAAGGCAAAATAAGTAGGCTTCATTGTATTGGATTGTTTGATACTAATTTATACATTTAATTTCAAAATTGAATAAAATATTATTTTTGTCTCTAAATTTTGGAATAAGTATCAAAGTTGTCCCTAACGTTTAAATCATTCTATTTATGTCTCTAACGTTTAAAAATTGATTCAATGTTGTCCTACCATCATCTACACTAACATAGTTGCCTACATAGACGTTATTATCCACTATAGCAAACCATCCCCTATTTAGCGTTAGTGAAAATCGAATAACAATAAGTTAATAAAAATTTAATTAAATAGCTTGAAGACCTTAATTTGCAAAATGTCCTCTAACCAGAAACTTCCTCTTCTCACCATCTCTTCTTCTCTTTCTTTCATTGTTGATTCCATGGCTTCGTAGGACTCCCGAGTGGTGCATAGTAGTAGCACTTCGGGTCGAAATAGTATCCAAGCTTGTCGACGGAGAATAACCTATTATTGTGGGGAAAGGCTAGTGTTTGCGACTTCGTCAACAGCAGAAAATCCTATACAAAGGTTTTGAGGCAATGTTAACTAGGGGTGGCAATAGGGCGGGTAGTGGTGGGTTTTGGTCCTACCCAACCCCACCCCGCCCTACAATAATCCGCATCGAACCTGCCCCTCTTCTATCTGCGGGTAGTAAAAAGTTAAACCCTAACCCGCCCCTGCAAGTACTCGCCCCGCTCTTATAATTATTAAAATCTAACAAACAAAATTAAATTTTAAAATTTATATAACCATAATTACATACATAACATAAATTAAAGTAAAATTTAAATATGATACACTATTATTAATTATTTTACTAATTATTATATATATATATATATATATTACATATATTATACATTAAAATATATTTATATATATTATATATACCGGGGCGAGTAGGGGCAGGTTTAACCTAAATCCGATTCTGCCCCACTTCGTTAAAAATTTGTCCTGGTGCGGGGGTGGGTAATTACCCACTCCGAGCGGATAGGAGCATGATGGGTACCCACGGGTTCAGGTAGTATTGCTATCCATAGTATTAACTATACGATAAGTAGAAAATATTTTTGTGTTAGGTTTTTTCTTTTGTTTTCGAATTAGATTGGAGAAGAGTGTGGATACTTTGTGTGGACAGAATCAGAGGAAGACCCACATATTGCAAGATTGAAAGAAAAAATTACTATTTTAAAAGGCAAATTAGTAATAGTTGAAGTGAGGTTTATATTTGTAGTAGCCATTGCTCTGGTTGGTTGGATACTGCCATAATCTTATTGCATGAAAGGATCACAGTGACAAAAAATGGGAGGTTTTTTTTTGCAATGAAGTTAGACAGTTTCAAAACTAATATGATGTGGTTGTAATCTATGTTTTGTATTTTGGGTTGTAGTTGTGGAAATCAGCCTAAAAAATTTGTAGTTCTTGAATTATCTGAGTGTGAATGAAATGCATAGTTAACTACCATTATGCCTTCAATTTATATGTTTATAGAACATTAATATAACAACTATTTAAAAATATAATTAACTGAAAGCACAATTATGAAAGACCATAAAGTAATACTTTGCTCATTAAGAATAATAATGTTGCAATAGTTCACAACCTAACAAACACAAACATAATCCACTGAGTTTAATAACTGCAAAATATAATCAACTAAGATACTAAATATTATATCTAAACTAGTAGCATCACAAAAAAAAACAAGCTAAATCAACAAACATAATTTTCAACTATCACGAAAAGCAAAATACATCATAATATTGGATCAGTTCATTTTTTTCATATTCTTGAAGGTGTTTTGGCCATAAACTTGAGTTGGGACATGGTCACAGTCTTGATTGGGCTTGAAAGAACCCTTGGCATAGTTTCTCTTGGTGTAGAAGTAGTATTTGAAAGGGTCACTTTGGCCTTTTTAAAGCAAATTGTAATTGTTGGACATTGGCAGCTGATTTTTTCTTTGGCTGTCAAGTTGTTCTTTTGTTACTAACCATTTGCTTGCTAATGTCTTATTGAGAGCATCTACCGAAAATAATTTTGGTAAATAATCTTGAATTTGTTTTGTCATCTCTCTGTGATATGTCTTTTGAAGTTAATCCAGCACTATTTTTTTTCTGTACATCATTGAAATAGTATTGAGTGTAGAATGTAATGAGATAGCAAAAAAAGCTAACGATGTAAGTAATAATTTACTATAGATATTTATAATGGATTTTGGAGTGACATTGCACTTTTTTGGATAAGTTTTTTTGTTATGACTGGTATCAAAACAATATGAATACTTTTGTTATTAATTTTCATGATACAGACCAAATCTAGTAGGTTAGTCATCAGCAGCTTATGTCGTACTCTTCTTAGGCCTCTCTATAGGTTTTTCTATGAATTGGTAACAATACATCATCATATTGAGTTCTTTTTTAAAAATTGGGTCTGTTAACAGAAAAGACAACATATTGGTAGTGTTGATACTTAAATTTGTCTGAATAGTTATATTTTTCTTTGTTTTCAGAAAAAAAATAAAAATAAAATCACAAAAAATACAAAAATAATTTTATATCCTTTCACATCAATGCTAAAAATATAAAAAAATAAATAAAAAAGTATGAAAAGTCACAAGTAGCAGGCTAATAGTAAGGCAAAGTCATAGACATGATCCCTCAAAAAAAATTAATAGCACCAAAATCATGAAAAGTAAAGCTGCCATCAACTTATTTGTAAGTTGTCATTGAAAAAAATGGACAAAATATGTACGGGCAATAAAAGTTTTTCCTTCAATTTGCATTGATGGAGAACCATATTTTTTATAAATATCACAAAGAAATCAGTCTAAGAGCGAGGATAAAAAAAGGAAGAGGAGATTAGAAAAGAGAAGGTGAAAGAAAAAAAATCTAAAAAAAGAGATTTGAAGACAAAAGAGGGACAAAGAGAAAAAGGATTTGGGAAGAATAAATTTCAAAAAATAGAGTAAAAAGAAATAGAAAAGTACAAAAAAGAGAACTGTGTTGTGAAATAAATAAATAAGGAAGATATAATAAATATAAAATAAAGAAGCGTAAATAGATAACTTTAGTATTAATATTCACCAATATAATTATCTCAATATAATAGAGATGATTTATAAATATATATATATATATATATATATATATATGTAATAATTTATTTGTAAAAGAGAGAAAGAGAGAAACAGTATAAAGAAGGAGAGAAAGTGATTTTATTATTGCTGTTATGTTATTTCAAACGTGGCTTCACCTATTTATATAGGTGGCAAGCCTATATTTTCAACCTTCATTAATTTTGAATATGTCTTGAAAAGTGATTCTTTCAGTATAGAAAAATTTAGCCGCCCAATTTATAAATGGGCTTCCACTTTTGTTCTTATCATGATACTCTCCCTTGGATGTCTATTTAGGATTATGCATCGTTAAAACTTTACTAAAGAAAAATCCAATGGAAAAAAGACTTTAGTGAAGGAAAAAGAGTACAATATTCTTTGTGATGGGGACTACCTCATTAAAAACCTTATTAAGAAAAATCCAATAGGAAAAAATCTGACAAAGTGAAAGAGAGTACAATCTCCCCCTATTGTCAACATCATTTAACATTTCGAAATCGACGCATCTCAATCTGATGTACCAATTTTTCAATGGAGGATTTTGGAAGTGACTTTGTGAATAAGTCAGCCAAATTATCACTTGAGCGGATCTGTTGTATATCAACTGTCCCTTGATTTTGAAGATCATGAGTGAAGAAGAATTTGGGAGAAATATGCTTTGTTCTGTCACCTTTGATGTATCCACCGTTAAGTTGAGCAATGCGTGTTGTATTATCTTCAAACAGGACAGTTGGAGCTATCTTATGATCAATTAGTCCACATGATGACAGAATATATTGGATCAGACTCCTAAGCCAAAAGCACTCACGACTAGCTTCATGTATTGCTAGTAATTGAGCATGATTAGAGAAGGTTACTTCTAACGTCTGATTCGTGGACTTCCATGATATAGCTGTACCACCATACGTGAATAGGTATCCTGTTTAAGATCTCTCTTTATATGGATCAGACAAGCATCCTGCATCTGCATACCCAACTAGTTGTGACTTGGATTCATACAGATAAAACAATCTGATATCAACCGTTTCATGAATATATCAAAAATTTTGTTTGATTTCATTCCAATGTCTTGTGGTTGGAGAAGAAATATACCTTGCTAGTAAATTCACAGAAAATGATATATCGGGTCGTGTATTATTTACAAGATATATTAGTGCTCCAATGACACTAAGATATGGTACTTCAGTGATGAATAGATTTTTGATGGTATAGAATTTCACAAATAAATTCTCGTTGCAAGTATAGTTTCTAAACCAACAAATAATCCTCTCATGCAAAAATTTGGTTGTCACAAGTAACAAACCCCTAAAAATAATAACCGAAGTATTCAAACCTCGGGTTATCTCTCAAAGGAATTACAGGGAAGTGTTCTTGTTATTGGTTATGAGATGTATATTTTGGGGTTTTGGATTAAGGACAAGAAAAGTAAATTGCAAGAATAAAACTAATAGCTAAGAGAGCTCTTGTGATAAGAATTATTCATTGCTCCTACTTAGTCAACCTCTAACTATGAAGGAAAGTCAAGTAGATAAATCAATTTGATTCCTCAAGTCCTAGTCAACTCCTAAGGAAATACTAGCTTTAGTGAAATTCAAATCAATTAGCAACTTCTAATTGTCAATCAAGAAGAGACTTTGACAACTCAAGAGTCACCAATTACTCAACCTATGCCAAGAGGAGAAAAATCTACTCTAGCTTCCTTCCAAGCATTTTGTCAAACATTTGGAAGGCATAAAAGAAAAGCATAGTAAAATGACAACAAGAATGAAATCTAACAACTACTAATTGCAAAGAATTAAGAAAAACAATCAAAGAAGGCACAATTAATATAAATTACCTCAAACTGCATTGAAAAAAAATAAAAGGAACAAGAGTGTATCAACAACAAATTATACAAAATAAGGGAGATCACAACAAAAGAATAAAAGAACAAGAGGTGACAACAAGAAATTGAGAAGGAGAAGTAGGTGAAGACACGAATTAAACCTAGATCTAAAGAAGAATTAAACCTAATCTCAATCCTAATTCTAGAGAGAAGAGAGAGCTTCTCTCTCTAGAAACTAACTAAAAACATGATCCAAATTAGACTATGACTACTTGGTCACTCTCTCCCAATCTTCCTTCAATCCTTGGGTTTAATAGCTTCAGAAGTGAGTTGGATTTGGGCCTGGGAAGCCCAGAAATCGCCTCCAGCGAATTCACTTTAAGTGGGTCATGTGCGAGCACCGACGCGTACCCGTCATGTATGCGTACGCGTCGCCATGCGACCTCCCATCCACGCGTGCGCGTCGGTGAATGCATCCCAAATCCTTGATTTTCCATGATTTCTCCTTTTTACATGCTTTTCTCTTCACTCCTTTGATCCATTCCTAGTCTTTTCATCCTGAAATCACTAGCAAACATATCAAGGTATCTAGTGGTATCAAAGGTGAATCAAAATTAACAATTTAAAGGGCTAAAAAGCATATTTTTACACTTAAGCACAATTTAGGAGAAAATTATGAAATCATGCTATTTCTTTGAATAAATGTGGGAAAAGTAGATAAAATCCACCTAAATTAAGCATAAAATGTACCACAAAATAGTGGTGCATCATATCTCCCCACACTTAAACCAAGCATGTCCTCATGCTTAACCAAGAAGAAGACGAAAGGTATCACCATTTATTCATTGCAACTAAACTATATGCAATCTACTTACATGCAATTATCTGAATGCAAGTACCTAAATGGATGCAAGTACTTGGTCAAAATAAATCAATTCCTAAGAAAACTAATATAAGCATAAGGGCTAAGGGTATTAACAACCAAGCCAAACCACAATTGAATTGAGTTATTAATGATTAAAGAAACTTGCAAGAAAGGATGATCATAGTGAAAACATGTAATTGAGTATCAAACCCTCACCGGATGTGTATCTGCTCTAGTCGCTCAAGTGTATAGGGTTGATCACTCAATCCTCCTCTAATTATGCTTTCCAAGATTTATTTTTCATCTAACAATCAACAATTATTCAATGCATGCATACATATATCATGAGGTCTTTTCTTAGGTTGTAATGGGGCTAGGGTCAAGGTAGGATGCATATGGTCAAGTGAGCTTGAGATTTGAATCTTTGATCAACTTAAACTTCCCACCTAGCCTATTCGACAACCTATACAATTTCAAAGCTAACCTAACTACCCATTGTTCACTTTTTCACACACTCATGCATTCTCTTCTTGATCACAACTCATATGCATTGACTTTATTGAACTTTACTTTGGAGCATTTTGTCCCCTTCTTATTACTTTTATTTTCTTTTTTCTTTTCTTTCTATTACTTTTTTTCTTTTGATATATATACACAAAAGCATTAATGCATATGATTTTATATTTAATTAACACATGAGTATGTACTCAATTCCCAATATTTTCAACAAAAAATACAACACACACCTTTTCCCAACCAATGTCCCAAGTTTTCCCACACTTGAATGATGCACACACTCACTAATCTAAGCTAATCAAAGATCTAAATAAAGGTGAATTATTGTTTTTCGTTTTAAGGCTTGTAATGTGCTAATATTGAGAACAAAGGGGATTAAAATAAGCTCAAAATTGGCTAACAATGGTTGATGAAAGGTAGGCTATTTGGGTAAGTGAGCTAAATGAACAATGGCCTCAATCATTTAAATGCAAGTATACAAGGAATAATGGACATATAGATTCAAACAAATCCATGATCACAATCATAGAAAGAGAATAATGCACACAAGAAGGAAAATAAGTGGTTATAAGATGTAACCACATCATTAGGCTCAAAACTCACAAGCTTGTGTTCTTAGCTCAAAACATGTTCCACAAGATATAAGTCAAGCAAGTTTGAATGAAAAATATTTACTCAAATCAATTGGGGCCCTATAAGTAAATTTCTTGGAAAATCTCAATATTTTGACAAAGCTTATTTCCTAAATACAATATTGTGATTGAGAAAGGTAAAAAATTCTTAGTTTAATTCCATTTTCAATCAAACCAAATCTCATAAGCAAAAGAAGTAAACTAAACTTAGTAATCCATATTTTTCCAATCACAACTAATAGACTAAAATGCTACATATATATGCTATCAACTAAAAATGTAAATCAAACTAAAAATCTCAAAATATACACAACCAAAGGTACAAAATGCAATAAACTAAAAGTATCCAAAATACCAATACAATAATCCAAAACGAAAGTGCAAGTACTAAACTAAGACAAAATAAAGTGCTATGCTCTTCTTTTGATCCTTCACATGTGGCCATAGGGTTGCCTTGAGTGCATGAGTACCGAGAGATTGAGGCGTCCACTACCTTGGTCAAGGTGGCCATAAATTCTAGTACATCCCTTTTCATGTCTTCTTGCCTTTGAAAGAATAGGGTGAGAGGGTCATCCATTGGGGTTTGGGGTGGATAGGAAGGTTCATTATTTTGGAGAAATGGTTCATAATAGGAAGATGGTTCTTCTTGATGGAAATATGGCGGTGAGGTGTATTAAGGTGATTCTTGATAGTAATCATTATGGGATTGTGGTGGTTCTAAAGGTTTTCGCTCATAATGGTCACAAGGATGAGGTAGGGGTGATTGGTCATATGATGGATATGAGTCATAGGTAGGTATTTAGTAAAAAGGGGCTTATGAGTATGGATGAGGATCATGTTGAGGATGAGGTTCATAGGCATATGGTGGTGGTTGTTGATTGTCGCAAAGAAATTCACCATAGCCATCGAATCGAAATGCATTAGGATGGGAATTATACCTATAGAAAACCGGAGGTTGTTGCCACGAAGAGTGATCAAGTCCTTGAGGCTTCTCCCATCTTTGGTTCCATCCTTGACACATGTTGTCGTTAATATTCACATTTCCTACAACACAATTGTAACCGAACTCATAGCCAAAGGGGTGAGAATTCATAGTGAAAATAGAAAATAAAAACAAGAACTAATAAGAAACAAAAAGATCAAATCCTAAAACTAGCAAGAGCTAACAAAGAAACGAAAGACAAACATATTCACAATATTCACATATATACAATAATCGATAACAAGGAAACTGATGAGCGGATAATTTATACGCTTTTTGGCATTGTTTTTAGGTAGTTTTAGTATGTTTTAGTTACTTTTTATTATATTTTTATTAGTTTTTATGCAAAAATCACATTTCTGGACTTTACTATGAGTTTGTGTGTTTTTCTATAATTTCAAGTATTTTCTGATTGAAGTTGAGGGACCTGAGCAAAAATCTGATTCAGAGGCTGAGAAAGGACTGCAAATGCTGTTGGATTCTGACCTCCCTATACTCAAATGCGTTTTTCTAGAGCTACAGAAGTCCAATTGGCGCGTTCTCAATTAGGATAGAAAGCTAACATCTTGGGCTTTCCAGCAATGTATAATAGTTCATACTTTGCTCGAGATTTGATGGCCCAAACTGACGTTAAAACGCCCACTAGAGACCTTTTTCTGGCGTAAAACGCCGGAACTGGCACCAGAACGAGAGTTAAACGCCTAAACTGGCATTCAAGCTGGCGTTTAACTCCAGAAAAGGCCTATGCATGTGTAAAGCTCAATGCTCAGCCCAAGCACACACCAAGTGGGCTCTGGAAGTGGATCTTTGCACTATCTACACTTAGTTACTTATTTTCTGTAATTCTTAGTAACTAGTTTAGTATAAATAGTACTTCTTACTATTGTATTTCATCTTTGGATCAACTTTTATGCCATTTTTCATATTTGGGAGGCTGGACATTCGGCCATGCCTAGACCTTTTTCTCTTATGTATTTTCCAACGGTGGAGTTTCTACACCTCATAGATTAAGGTGCGGAGCTCTGCTGTTCTTCATGAATTAATGCAAGTACTATTGTTTCTCTTTCAATTCACGCTTACTTCTTCTCCAAGATATACTCTCAAACTTAATTTAGTTATGTCAGAATGAAGGGGTGACCCGTGACGATCACCCACTGTCTTCGTTATTCGCTTAGCCAAAATCTGCGTGCCTGACAACTACAAGTGGTCTACATGATGTTCAACGTAGTCATTGGACGACAGCCGGAGTATAGTTTCTTGGGTCTCTAATCCACAGATTTGACTTGCTTCTCTTGACAATAGAGCATTCGAATCCGTGAGATTAGAACCTTCGTGGTAGAGGCTAGAACCAATGGCAGCATTCCCGAGATCTGGAAAGTCTAAACCTTGTTTGTGGTATTCCGAGTAGGATCTGGGATGGGATGATCATGACGAGCTTCAAACTCACAAATGTTGGGCGCAGTGATAGTGTGCAAAAGGATAAAGAGATCCTATTCTGACACAAGTGAGAACCGACAGATGATTTGCCGTGCGGTAGCTGTACCTGGTATTTTTCATCCGAGACGAGAGATCCGACAGTTGATTAGCCGTACAGAAACCGTACCTGGACCATTTTCACTGAGAGGACGGATGGTAGCCATTGACAATGGTGATCCACCAACATACAGCTTGCCATGGAAGGAAGCACGCATGATTGGATGAAGACAATAGGAAAGCAGAGGTTTAGAAGCAACAAAGCATCTCCAAACGCTTATCTGAAATTCCCACCAATGAATTACATAAGTATCTTTATTTTAATTTATGTTTTATTTATCTTTCAATTATCAAAACTCATAACCAATTAAATCCGCCTGACTAAGATTTACAGGATGACCATAGCTTGCTTCAAGCCGGCAATCTCCGTGGGATCGACCCTTACTCGCGTAAGGTTTTATTACTTGGGCGACCCAGTGTACTTGCTGGTTAGTTGTACCGGAATTGTGAAAAGTGTGATCACAATTCCGTGCACCAGGCATATTTGCAATTCACCGGTAACGGTGCCATTTTGATGAATAGATTATTGATAGTATATAATTTCACAAATAAATTCTCGTTGTAAGTATAGTTTCTAAACCAACAAATAATCCTCTCATACAAAAATTTGGTTGTCACAAGAAACAAACCCCAAAAAATAATAATGAAGTATTCAAACTTCGGGTCATCTCTCAAAGAAATTGTAGGGAAGTGTTCTTGTTATTGGTTATAAGATGTATATTTTGGGATTTTGGATTAAGGACAAGAAAAGTAAATTTCAAGAATTAAACTAATAGCTAAGAGAGCTCTTGGCAAGGAATGAGAATTGGAAGTCCTATTCTCATTATCATCATCAATTGTGATAAGAATTGTTCATTGCTCCCACTTAGTCAACCTCTAACTATGAAGAAAAGTCAAGTGGATATATCAATTTGATTTCTCAAGTCCTATTCAACTCCTAAGGAAAGACTAGCTTTAGTGGAAATCAAATCAATTAGCAACTTTTAATTGTCAATCAACAAGAGACTTTGACAACTCAAGAGTCACCAATTACTCAACTCAAGCCAAGAGGAGAAAATTCTACTCTAGCTTCCTTCCAAGCATTTTGTCAAACACTTGGAAGGCATAAAAGGAAAGCATAGTAAAATGACAACAAGAATGAAATCTAACAACTACTAATTGCAAAGAATTAACAACAACAATCAAAGAAGGCACAATTAACATGAATTACCTCAAATTGCATTGAAAGAAAATAAAAGGAACAAGAGTGTATCAACAAAAAATTATACAAAATAAGGGAGATCACAACAAACGAATAAAAGAACAAGAGGTGACAACAAGAAATTGAGAAGGAGAAGTAGGTGAAGACATGAATTAAACCTAGATCTAGAGAAGAATTAAACCTAATCCTAATCCTAATTCTAGAGAGAAGAGAGAGCTTCTCTCTCTAGAAACTAACTAAAAACATGATCCAAAATAAACTATGACTACTTGGTCACTCTCTCCCAATCCTCCTTCAATCCTTGGGTTTAATAGCTTCAGAAGTGAGTTAGATTTGGGCCTGGGAAGCACAGAAATTGCCCCCAGCGGATTCACTTTAAGTGGGTCAAAAGCGAGCACCGACGCGTACGCGTAGGTCACGCGTACGCGTCGCTTAGCATTTTTTCTATCCATGCGTCCTCCCATCCAAGTGTGTGCATCTGTTGCGCGTGCGCGTCGGTGAATGCATCCCAAATCCTTGATTTTCCATGATTTCTCCTTTTTGCATGCTTTTCTGTTCACTCCTTTGATCCATTCCTAGCCTTTTCATCCTGAAATCACTAGCAAACACATCAAGGCATCTAGTGGTATCAAAGGTGAATCAAAATTAACAATTTAAGGGCCTAAAAAGTATGTTTTTACACTTAAGCACAATTTAGGAGAAAATTATGAAATCATGCTATTTTTTTGAATAAATATGGGGAAAATGGATAAAATCCACCTAAATTAAGCACAAAATGTACCACAAAATAGTGGTGCATCATTCAGAACCAAGAATATCTTCATTTTCTTCCTTAGGACGGAATTGATCTTTTTCCACATCAAAAGATCTTACGATTATTGGGGTACTTAATGGATGTGACTTATCCATATAAAATCTCTTCAAGATCTTTTCTGTGTATGTTATTTGATGAATAAATATCCCATTTTTTGTATGCTCAATCTGCAGGCTGAGTCAAAATTTTGTCTTTCCGAGAGCTTTCATCTCAAACTCTTCTTTTAGAGTTTTTGTAATTATTGGAATCTTTTCAGGAGTTCCAATGATATTTAAATCATCAACGTACACAGCAATTATAATGAATCCAAATGCAAATTTCTTTTTGAAAATGCATCGACAGATATCATCATTCTTAAATTCGTTTTTGGCCAGAT
Source organism: Arachis stenosperma (assembly GCF_014773155.1). NCBI lineage: Eukaryota > Viridiplantae > Streptophyta > Magnoliopsida > Fabales > Fabaceae > Arachis > Arachis stenosperma. Next base: position 53,118,750 of record NC_080381.1, on the reverse strand, counting down.
ACTCAGTAAAACGATTATACCACATTCGTCCAGATTGCTTTAGACCATATAAAGATCTTTGTAATTTGACTGAGTATAATCCCTGTGAATATTTATTGGATGATTTAGATATCTTTAATCCTTCAGGGACTTTTATATAGATATCATGATCTAATGATCCATATAAGTAGGTTGTCACCACATCCATCAAATGCATATGTAGTTTATGGTATGCGGATAAAGTGACCAAATAACGCAATGTTATTGCATCCACTACAGGGGAATATATTTCTTCATAATCTATACCGGGCATTTGTGAAAAACCTTGTGCCACAAGTCGAGCTTTGTAGCGTACAACTTCATTTTTCTCATTTCGTTTTCTCACAAATACCAATCTGTATCCAACAGGTTTTACATTTTCTAGTGTACGGACTACAAGTCCAAAGACTTCACGTTTTACAAGTGAGTCTAACTCAGCCTTGATAGCTTCTTCCCATTTTGGCCAATCATTCCTTTGTCGACATTCTTCGACTGTTCTTGGCTCAAGATCCTTACTTTCATGCATGATATTTAATGCCACATTATATGCAAATATTTCATTGACAATTGTCTTATTTCAGTACCTTTTTTTTCTCTTGTAAAGACATAATTTATTGAGATTTCATCATTTTCAGAATTTTCAGGAACCTAAACGTCTTTTGGCGTTAAAACTATATCAGAATGTTGGACAAATGTAGGTGTCTTTACTATGTCTTTTTCAACAGGAATAGTATTTACCTATTTTCTTTTTTGAGAATTTTTGTCTTTAGAATCGACAGGTCTACTACACTTCTGGTGTGAATTTGTTTCAGTGGCCACTTGTCTAACTGGGACATCAACTCGAATTGGGGCATTTTCCGCTGGTATTTAAGATTTGGTTATCCTCTTTGTATTGAAAAATACATCAGACAATTTATTTTCTATTCTTTGCAAATGTATAATCTTTTGAACTTCTAGTTCACATTGCCCTGGTCGAAGATCTAAATGCATCAAGGATGATGCATTCCAATTAAGTTCCTTTTCAGGAAACTTATTCTCTCTCGTTAATGTTGGAAATTTTGATTCATCAAAATGAAAATCTGCAAATCAAAATTTAAATACATCTCCAGTTTCTATCTCAAGATACCACACTATAGAGGGAGAATCATATCCGATATATATCTCTAATTTTCATGGGAGTCCTATTTTGGTGCGAGAAGGTGGTGCAATGGGAACATATATCACACACCCAAATATTCTTAAATGGGAAACATTTGGCTGCTGGCCAAAAGCTAATTGCATAGGAGAAAACTGAAGGTAACTTGTTGGCCACAAACGAATAAGTGCTGTGGCATGTAAAATAGCATGCCCCAAGCCGAGGTTGGGAGATTTGTTCTCATAAGTAAAGGTCTAGCAATTGGAGGCATTTAATAAGTGATTTTGATAACCCATTTGGTGTGTGAAAAGGAGCTACTAGATATTCAACACTTATTTCATTAGCCATACAATAAGCATCAAAAGCTTGGAAAGTAAATTCACCAGCATTATCAAGAAGAATTGATTTGATTAGATTTTCTGGAAACTGTTCTTTTAATTGACTAATTTGAGCAACTAATCTCACAAACGCCAGGTTGCGAGAAGACAACAAGGACACATGTAACCATCTTGAAGATGCGTCTATTAGGACCATAAAATATCTAAAAGATCCACATGGTGGAAGAATATGTCCACATATATCGCCTTAAATCCTTTCTAGGAATTCAAGATACTCAAATCCAATCTTTACTGGTGATGGCCTTAAAATTAACTTTCTCTGAGAACTTGTAGCACAAAAAAATTCACTAGATTTAAGAATCTTCTGGTTCTTTAGTGAATGTCCATGGGAGTTTTCAATAATTCTCCGCATCATGGTTTTTCCTAGATGACCCAATCAATCATGCCAAGTTATGAATTCATTTGGGCTAGTAAACTTTTGGTTTATAGTGGCATGTGATTCAATTGCACTAATTTTAGTATAATATAACCCAAATGAAAGTGAGGGTAAATTTTCTAATATAACCTTTTTATTTAAATCATGAGTTGTGATACATAAGTTCTCATGATTTTCCTCATTTATTGTTTCAATATGATATCCATTTCGGCGAATATCTTTGAAACTCAATAAGTTCCTTAGAGACTTATTAGACAATATTGCATTATTTATTATGAATTTTGTTCCTCCATGAAACAAAATTATGGCTCTTCTGGAGCCTTGTATCACATTGCCTAAGCCAATAATAGTATTAACATATTCTTCTTTTGGCACAAGATAAGTAAAATATATATTACTTTTGAGAATAGTATACAAACTTACAATATTCGCAAGGCAAACATCTTCACTATATGTCCTTGCCATTTTCTTCAAAGACAAATAATAATAATAAAATGAGTTGAAGTATATGCGAATAAAATTATTTTCTTGATTATTTTTCTAAGAAATATTGTACATAGTATCATATACCAATATTTTTATTATTTTAGAACTTGGCACATTTAGTAATTTTAAAATTCATAAATATTTTATTAAACATTATTTATATACATCGTACTTGAAATTCAAATGCATAGAAAATAAAACTTAATAAGAAGTTTCTTACATTATTTATTTACATGAGTACTTAACAAACCCACATATTAAATTATTCAATCATTGATCAAATGGTCAATATTTTCTTCAGGATCCTCAAAGAAATCAGATACATTATAATGAGTGGTAGAATTTTCAGTATCATTTGAAACAAAATTCGTCTCCTTTCCTTTGTCGTTCTTTTTCAAAGATGTTTGATAAAAATCGACTAGATGCCTTGGGATACGACAGGTACGCGACCAATGGCCCTTTCCACCACAACGGAAACATTTATCCTCTATTGATTTATTTTGCCAAGTATTTCTTTTTTTTTTATCACACTTCTGGTGAGATCTTTTCTTATGAACATAGTTCTTCTTCCTTACATAATTTTTTTGTTACTAAAACCTTGAAATTTACCTCTTATGGGGTAATAATTTACCGCATTTACTTCAGGAAATGGGGCGGCGCCAGCTGGGCGCGCTTCATAATTTTTTAAAAGCAACTCATTATTGCGTTCAGCAACAAGAAGACAAAAAATTAACCCAAAATATTTTTTAAACCTTTTTTCTCGTTATTGCTGCTGCAGGAGCACATTCGATGCATGAAAAGTCAAGAAATTTTTCTCTAACATGTCATTATCAGTTGTCTCTTCCTCACATAATTTCATTCGTGAGGTGATTCAAAACATTGCTGAATTATATTCATTTATAGATTTAAAATCCTGTAGCGCAAGTGCATCCATTCATATCAGGTTTGAGGAAGTATCATCGTCTTTTGATGATTATACCTTTCTTCAAGGTCTTTCCACAGATCTGCAGGATTTTTTAACATGAGATATTCATTTTTCAATTTTTCTTCAAGATGGCGACGAAAGAAGATCATGGCTTTGGCTTTATCCTTCTGGGATGCATTATTTTCAACCTTAATGGTATCTCCAAGATCCATTGAATCAAGATGGATTTCAGTATCTAGTATCCATGATAAGTAGTTATTTCTAGATATATCAAGAGCATTAAATTCAAGATGAGAGAGCTTTGACATAATGAAAATTTATTACCTGAGTCTTCCTAAAATTTGATCAGAGTCTCGTGCTAATAACATATTGTGAAATAAATAAATAAGGAAGATATAATAAATATAAAATAAAAAAGCGTAAATAGATAACTTTAGTATTAATATTCACCAATATAATTATCTCAATATATATATATATATATATATATATATATATATATATATATATATATATATATATATATATGTGTGTGTGTGTGTGTGTGTGTGTGTGTGTGTGTAGGAAAAATTATTCTAAAGGACCGTTAGGAAAATTTAATTATTAAAAAGGACCTTTAATACCAAAATTATTAAGAAGGACTAAATCTTTTTATAATATTTAAGAAGAAAAATCAAATCTTTTTATAAGGAGATAAATATATCCTTAACTATTTGTTTATTTATTTTTTATAATCTTTAATATATGCTGTTTGATTCTCAACACTATATAGATATGTATGAATATTCACTTGGGATTAATTATGTTAATTTATAAAAAATTACTCTAAAAGATCGTTAGGGAGATTTAATTATTAAAATATTAATTCTTAACTATTATTTATTTATTTTTTAAATTTTTATATTAACAATTTTTTTTAAATTTTAGTATTTTTTATTATTTATTTATTTATTAATTTTTTACTTTTATGATCTTTGTCTTTTTTTTCTCGTTAGATAAAGATCATGAAAATAAAAAAATAAATAAAAGTAAATAAATAATTAATAAAAATTACTAAAATTTTAAGAGAAATAAAATTTATCAACATAAAGATTATAAAAAATAAATAAAAAAATAATTAAAGATATATTTATCTCCTTATAAAAAGATTTGGTTTGTTTTCTTAAATATTATAAAAAAATTTGGTCCTTCTTAATAATTTTAGTATTAAAGGTCCTCTTTAATAATTAAAGCTTCCTAACAGTCCTTTAGAATAATTTTCCATATATATATATATAGCAATTTATTTGTATAGGTGACAAACCTTCGTTTTCAACTTTCATTAATTTTGAATATGTCTTAGAAAGTGATTCTTTCAGTATTAGAAAAGTACAGCCGACCAATTTATAAATGGGCATTCACTTTTGTTCTTATCACAACAAACTAAAAATTTTAGCACAAAAAAATTTTGTATATTACTTAAAAGCATCTCAAAAATTAGTGTAACTAACCTTTTCTAGTAAATTACTACTCTGTATTTCATTTATTTTATGCAAAATATATGTAAATACTATTGTAATTATACATATATTTTTCATCTATACGAATCTATTAATATATAATAAGAGAGTAATAATAGGTTCTTTATTCGACAAGTGACACATTCAGTACTTGACAAGTGTTCAGTTTAATTATTTGACAAGTGTCTCGTTCAACTATATAATAAGTGGCATCCAAAAGGTAAAGGTCAAATAAAAACTTCAAAACATATATAACGAGAAGAACTTGGCTTTGGGCGGGTTCTTTCTCTTTTAGAATCTGAATTTAAACATGAAATTTGAATAAGCATTCCATATCAGAGCTTACTGAAAAAGGTTTTATAATTCAATTATATTCTTGACTTTTTCTATCTCTCTCTTCTCTTCTTTCTTTTTTGGGCTCACTCTCTCTTTATCAATATGATTAGTTCAAAATACATAGATATCACCGGCGAAGAAGAAGAAGGAACTTGCCGGTGATGAAAGCAATAACTGATAGAGAAAATAGAGAATGACGGTGGTCAGTGCTGCAGTTACAAGAGCATCTGGCAAAGAACAAAGAAGACACGGTATGGGCTCCGAATCTGTTTCTGACGAGTAGAAGAGATGAAGAACAATCAGTTAAAGGTGACTGTGGATATTGATATAGCTACAAGGAGAAAGAATAGTGGCATGGTTTAGGGTGTTTCTGCCGTCAATAAAGAAGGAGCAGTTGGCAACAAATTCACGACACAGATCAGCAACCGACCTGGCACCAGAACACCAGAAACCGAGGCTCGATCCGTTCGCGGTACTCCACAGGGGTGATCGTCCTGGATTATGGCCCTCGCCCATATGCCGGCGAAGCGACTAGACTCCCCCCGCACCAACAACACCTTTGAAGCTCGCTAAGGTTTAATTTCTTTAAACAACCACCATATTTTTGCATCCATATTGAATTCTCAAATTCTTGTCAAGTTGATTGCCCTCCCAGATATGTTTCATGTATAGGTAGCATGTCTTACAACATGGGATTTGTTGATTTTGTAGTTTGTTTTGATTAATTTGTCTACATAAAGTAAATTCCAGCTTCTATTGTTTTATTCGGTTGCATCTTCACATGCATTCATTTTTGTTCTTTTTTTGCAAGGTATTATAAAATTGTAGGTTTTTTCGACAACTATGATACTATACTGTCAAAGCTGTAGCATATACTTAATTAATTTTATATAGCATATACAAATTTTAACATTCAACAATCTAGGTTGCAGGTTTAATACTGAAGAAGGCATGGTGTGTTACTATATTTTTTCTCATGTTCATTAAAAATCATTCAAACTCATTATGTGATGCCATAATGGTTGAATAGATATTTTCTTGATCTGCATTTGAAAATGCATCTATTTACATATGCCCATTGAATTATTAGATTGCATAGATAATAGAAAACTTATCTATTATATTATTTTCTTTCATTACTTAATGTCAAGTTTTAGTTTCTTATGAGTGTAGTATTAATAAATCTTTTGATTGTTGATCAGGGTGGTGGTTATCCTTTATTTATGTTTTCAATGTTGGGCACTTCACCGTTAGCAATCCAAAGAAGTAATTGGACGAGATTTGATTCAAATTCAAATTTAAAAAAGATTTTGTTTCGGGATTTTCCAGAAGAGAATACGAGAGAGAGAGAGAGAGAGAGAGTTGTCAGTTCTGATAGGGGGAGTAGTTGGCACCAAACTTTTATTTGTTTGTTTTGATTGCTATGCATTTTCTGGGTATGCCTAATTGATATATATCACTGTTATCTTTTATACTTGCTATTTGTACTATCTGCTCATTACTTGTGCGTGAACTTGTTTGGTTGCTTGTTTCTGTTGCATTATGATTGATGGAGGAAAAGGAGGAAATGGAGAAATGGTTTCGTGTTAGATTAGGATTGAAATTGAGTACGTTAGATAGATTTAGAATACCTACCCTTGTTTATAGCTTCTGTTTAGTATTAAGTTGGATAATTGTATAACGGAGTTCTAGAATTGCCTATGGCTTTTTCAGGACCTTATTTATTATGCGCGTGGCACTTTTACCATGCTGAGAACCTTGGTGGACGAAATTGTGATCACATCAATGTAGTACTCTTTGTTATTGTATGGAATCATTATTAAGGCTCTTGGCTATGTGTGGACACAACTCCGTTCAACTTAACCAGCAAGTGTACTGGGTCATCCAAGTAATACCTTATGTGAGTAAGGGTCGATCCCACAGAGATTGTTGGTATGAAGCAAGCTATGGTCACCTTGTAAATCTCAGTTAGGCAGATTAAATGGTTATGGTTTCAAAAATTAATAATAAATAGAAAATAAAAAGGGATAGAAATACTTATGTAAATCAATAGTGGAAATTTCAGATAGGCGTGTGGAAATGCTAGAATCCTTTCGAATCTCTACTTTCTTATTGCTTTCATCCAATCCTTCTTACTCCTTTCCATGGCAAGCTGTATGTAGGGCATCACCATCATCAATGGCTACTTTTAATCCTCTCGGGAAAATGGTCCTATGCGCTGTCACTGCACGGCTAATCGTCTGGAGGCATCACCCTTGTTGATAGCTACATCCCATCCTCTCAGTGAAAATGGTCCAAATGCTCTGTCACAGCACGGCTAATCATCTGTCGGTTCTCAATCAGGTTGGAGTAGAATCCCTTGATTCTTTTGCGTTTGTCATCACGCCCAGCCTTCAGGAGTTTGAAGCTCGTCACAGTCATTCAATATCGGAATCCTACTCGGAATACCACAGACAAGGTTAGACTTTCCGGATCCCCATGAATGCCGCCATCTATCTAGCTTATACCACGAAGATTCTGTTGGAAAATCTAAGAGATATGCGCCCGGCCAAAAGTAGAACTGAAGTGGTTGTCAGTCACGTGCGTTCATGGGTGAGAATGATGATGAGTGTCACGGATCATCACATTCATCAAGTTGAAGTGCAACGTATATCTTGGAATAAGAATAAAAGAGAATTGAATAGAAAATAATAGTGATTGTATTGAAACTTGAGGTACAGCAGAGCTCCACACCCTTAATCTATGGTGTGTAGAAACTCCACCGTTGAAAATACATAAGTGAAAGGTTCAGGCATGGCCGAATGGCCAGCCTCCTGAATGATCAAAAGACTGAATGATCAAAGACTAAACAGTCAAAAGATTAAACTGTCAAAAGATGTCTAATACAATAGTAAATTATCCTATTTATACTAGACTAGCTACTAGGGTTTACATGAGTAAGTAATTGATGCATAAATCCACTTCCGGGGCCCACTTGGTGTATGCTTGGGCTGAGCTTGATCTATCCACGAGCTGAAGCTTTTCTTGGAGTTGAACTCCAAGTTATAACGTGTTTTGGGCGTTCAACTCTGGATCATGACGTGTTTCTGGCGTTTAACTCCAGACAGCAGCATGTACTTGGCGTTCAACACCAATTTACGTCATCAATTTCTGAATAAAGTATGGACTATGATATATTGCTGGAAAGCTCTGGATGTCTACTTTCTAACGACGTTGAGAGCGCGCCATTTGGAGTTTTGTAGCTCCAGAAAATCTATTTCGAGTGCAGGGAGGTCAGATTCCAACAACATCAGCAGTCCTTTTGTCAACCTTTTTCAGAGTTTTGCTCAAGTCCCTCAATTTCAGCCAGAAATTATCTAAAATCACAGAAAAAACACATAAACTCATAGTAAAGTCCAGAAATGTGAATTTAACATAAAAACTAATGAAAATATCCCTAAAAGTAGCTTGAACTTACTAAAAACTACCTAAAAACAATGCAAAAAAGCGTATAAATTATCCGCTCATCACAACACCAAACTTAAATTGTTGCTTGTCCCCAAGCAACTGAAAATCAAATAAGATAAAAAGAAGAGAATATGCAATGAATTCCAAAAATATCTATGAAGATCAGTATTAATTAGATGAGCGGGGCTTTTAGCTTTTTGCCTCTGAACAGTTTTGGCATCTCACTCTATCCTTTGAAATTCAGAATGATTGGCTTCTATAGGAACTCAGAATCTAGATAGTGTTATTGATTCTCCTAGTTAAGTATGATGATTCTTGAACACAGCTACTTTATGAGTCTTGGCCGTGGCCCAAAGCACTCTGTCTTCCAGTATTTTCACCGGATACATACATGCCACAGACACATAATTGGGTGAACCTTTTCAGATTGTGACTCAGCTTTGCTAGAGTCCCCAATTAGAGGTGTCCAGGGTTCTTAAGCACACTTTTTTTGCCTTGGATCACAACTTTATTTCTTTTTTTTCTTTTTCTTTTTTTCTTTTTTTTTTTCGGTTTTTTTTCTTTTTTTTTCACTGCTTTTTCTTGCTTCAAGAATCATTTTTATGATTTTTCAGATCCTCAGTAACATGTCTCCTTTTTCATCATTCTTTCAAGAGCCAACATTCATGAACAACAAATTCAAAAGATATATGCACTGTTCAAGCATACATTTAGAAGTCAAAGTATTGCCACCAAATATCAATGAATATTAATATTAATTCAGAAGTCAAATAGGATAAAAAGAACAGAATATACTATAAATTCCAAAATATCAATGAATATTAATTCTAATTAGATGAGTGGGACTTGTAGCTTTTTGCTTCTGAACAGTTTTGGCATCTCACTTTTTCCTTTGAAGTTTAGAATGATTGGCTTCTCTAGGAACTTAGAATTTCGGATAGTGTTATTGATTTTCCTAGTTAAGCATGTTGATTCTTGAACACAGCTACTTGTGAGTCTTGGCCGTGGCCCTAAGCATTTTGTTTTCCAGTATTACCACCGGATACATAAATGCAACAGACACATGACTGGGTGAACCTTTTCAGATTGTGACTCAGCTTTGCTAGAGTCCCCAGTTAGAGGTGTCCAGAGCTCTTAAGCACACTCCTTTGCTTTGATCCTTTTTACCCTTGCCTTTTGGTTTTAAGGGCTATTGGCTTTTTCTGCTTGCTTTTTTCTTTTTCTTTTTATTTAATTTTTTTTATTTTTTCGAATACTTCTTCTTTTTCACTGCTTTTTCTTGCTTCAAGAATCAATTTCATGATTTTTCAGATTATCAATAACATTTTTCTTTGTTCATCATTCTCTTAAGAGCCAACAATTTTAACATTCATAAACAACAAGATCAAAAATATGCACTGTTCAAGCATTCATTCAGAAAACAAAAAGTATTGTCACCACATCAATATAATTAAATTAAATTCAAGGATAAATTCAAAATTCATGTACTTCTTGTTCTTTTGAATTAAAGCATATTTCATTTAAGAGAGGTGAAGGATTAATGGATTTTATTCATAGCTTTAAGACATGGTTACTACATACTAATGATCATGAAGTAGAGACACAAAACATAGATAAACATAACATAGAAACTGAAAAATAGAAAGAAATAAGAACAAGGAATGAGTCCACCTTAGTGGCGTCTTCTTCTTGAAAGACCAACAATGTCCTTAAGCTCTTCTATGTCCCTTCCTTTCCTTTGTTGCTCCTCCCTCATTGCTCTTTGATCTTCTCTTATTTCATGGAGAATGATGGAGTGCTCATGATGTTCCACCCTTAATTGTTCCACATTGTGGCTCAAATCTTCTAAGGAAGTGTTGAGTTGTTCCCAATAGTTGTTGGGAGGAAAGTGCATCCCTTGAGGCATCTCAGGGATTTTTTGATGATGAGCTTCCTCATGCATCTCTTGAGAACCGTGGAAGGTCTCTCTTGCTTGCTCCATCCTTTTCTTGGTGATGGGCTTATCATCTTCAATGGAGATGTCTCCTTCTATGATAACTCCAGCTGAGTAACATAGATGGCAAATAAGGTGAGAAAAAGCTAGCCTTGCCATGGTAGATGGCTTTTCGGCTATTTTGTAAAATTCATTGGAGATGACTTCATGAACTTCTACTTCCTCTCCAATCATGATGCTATGAATCATGATGGCCCGATCCACAGTAACTTCGGATCGGTTGCTAGTGGGAATGATGGAGCGTTGAATGAACTCCAACCATCCTCTAGCCACAGGCTTGAGGTCCAGTCTTTTTAGTTGGACTGGCTTGCCTTTGGAGTCTCTCTTCCATTGAGCTCCTTCCACACATATGTCCATTAGGACTTGGTCCAACCTTTGATTAAAGTTGACCCTTCTAGTGTAGGGGCGTACATCTTCTTGTATCATGGGCAAGTGGAACGCCAATCTCACATTCTCCGGACTAAAATCTAAGTATTTCCCCCGAACCATTGTGAGATAATTCTTTGGGTTCGGGTTCATACTTTGATCATGGTTTCTAGTGATCCATGCATTGGCATAGAACTCTTGAACCATTAAGATTCTGACTTGTTGCATGGGGTTGGTTAGGACTTCCCAACCTCTCCTTCGGATCTCATGTCGGATTTCCGGATACTCATTTTTCTTGAGCTTGAAAGGGACCTCAGGGATCACCTTCTTCTTTGCCACAACATCATAGAAGTGGTCTTGATGGCTTTTGGAGATGAATCTTTCCATCTCCCATGACTCGGAGGTGGAAGCTTTTGTCTTTCCTTTTCCTTTTCTAGAGGATTCTCCAGCCTTAGGTGCCATTGATGGTAATGGAAAAACAAAAAGCTTATGCTTTTACCACACCAAACTTAAAATATTGCTCGTCCTGGAGCAATATAAGAAAGAAGAGAAGAAGAAGAAGAAGAAAATAGAGGAGAGTGAGAGGAGATGGATTCGGCCAAGGTATAGAAGAGGGAGTAGTGTTGTGTGAAAATGAAGTAGAAGGGAAGGGTATATATAGGGAGAGGGGAGAGTGAAGGTTCGGCCATATAGGGTGGGATTGGGTGGGAAAGAAAATTTGAATTTGGAAGGTAGGTGGGGTTTATGGGGAAGGGTGGATGGATGTGAATGGTGAAGAGGGTAATTGGGAAGAGAGATTGAGGTGATTGGTGAAGGGTTTTGGGAAGGAGTGTTTATTGGGAAGAGTAAAATAGGATTAGGAGGTAAGGTGGGAATATGTTAGGTGGGGATCCTGTGGAGTCCACAGATCCTGAGGTGATCCTGTGGGGTCCACAGATCCTGAGGTGTCAAGGAATTCCATCCCTGCACCAAATAGGCATGTAAAATGCCTTTGCATACCATTCTGGCATTTAAACGCCGAGTGGTGCACGTTCTGGGCGTTCAACGCCCACATGTAACATGTTTCTGGCGTTGAACGCCAGTTTCATGCTTGTTACTGGCGTTCAGCGCCAGTTTTTTCCTCTAGGCACATTTCTGGTGTTCAAACGCCAGAATGTTGCTTGTTTCTGGCGTTCAGCGCCAGATTCATGCTCTGTTCTGGCGTTGAACGCCAGCCAGATGCTTCTTACTGGCGTTGAACGCCAGTCTGTGCTTCCTCCAGGGTGTGATTTTTCTTTTGCTGTTTTTGGTTCTGTTTTTAATTTTTATATTTTTTTCGTGACTCCACATGATCATGTACCTAATAAAACACAAAATAAAAATAAAATAACATAAAATAAAAATTAGATAAATAAAATTGGGTTGCCTCCCAACAAGCGCTTCTTTAATGTCAATAGCTTGACAGTGGGCTCTCATGGAGCCACAAGGTGATCAGGTCAATGTTGTATAGTCCCAACACCAATCTTAGAGTTTGGATATGGGGTCTTAACACCAAACTTAGAGTTTGGTTGTGGCATCCCAACACCAAACTTAGAGTTTGACTGTGGGGGCTCTTCTTGACTCTGAACTGAGAGAAGCTCTTCATGCTTACTCTCTTTTGTCACAGAGGGATGGCCATGTGCCTTAAACACAAGGTAGTCCCCATTCAATTGAAGGACTAATTCACCTCTGTTGACATCTATCACAGCTCCTGCTGTAGCTAGGAAAGGTCTTCCAAGGATGATACATTCATCCTCTTCCTTCCTAGTGTCTAAGATTATGAAATCAGCAGGGATGTAAAGGCCTTCAACCTTTACCAACAAGTCCTCCACTATTCCATAAGCTTGTCTCATTGACTTGTCTGCCAATTGTAATAAGAACAAGGCAGGTTGTACCTCAATGATCCCCAGCTTCTCCATTACAAAGAGTGGCATAAGATTTATCCCTGACCCCAGATCACACAGAGCTTTTGCAAAGGTCATGGTGCCTATGGTACAAGGTATCAAAAACTTGCCAGGATCTTGTTTCTTTTGAGGTAAAATTTGCTGAATCCAGATATCCAGTTCACTAATGAGCAAGGGAGGTTCACTTTCCCAAGTCTCATTATCAAACAACTTGGCATTCAGCTTCATGATAGCTCCTAAATATTGAGCAACTTGCTCTCCAGTCACATCTTCATCCTCTTCAGAGGAAGAATAGTCTTCAGAGCTCATGAATGGCAGAAGGAGATTTAATGGAATCTCTATGGTCTCTATATGAGCCTCAGATTCCTTTAGATCCTTAATAGGAAACTCCTTTTTGCTTGAGGGACGTCCCAGGAGGTCTTCCTCGCTAGGATTTTCGTCCTCCTCCTCCCCTGTGCATTCGGCCATATTGATTATATCAATGGCCTTGCACTCTCCTTTTGGATTCTCTTCTGTATTGCTTGGGAGAATACTGGGAGGAGTTTCAATGACTTTCTTACTCAGCTGGCCCACTTGTGCCTCCAGATTTCTAATGGAGGATCTTGTTTCACTCATGAAACTGAAAGTGGCCTTTGACAGATCGGAGACTAGATTGGCTAAATTAGAAGTGTTTTGTTCAGAATTCTCTGTCTGTTGCTGAGAAAATGATGGAAAAGGCTTGCTACTGCTCAGCCTATTGCGTCCACCATTGTTAAAGCCTTGTTGAGGCTTTTGTTGATCCTTCCATGAGAAATTTGGATGATTTCTCCATGATGAGTTATAGGTGTTTCCATAAGGTTCACCCATGTAATTAACCTCTGCCATGGCAGGGTTCTCAGGATCATAAGCATTTTCAGAAGCTACCTCTTTAGTACTGTTGGATGCATGTTGCCATCCATTCAGATTTTAAGAGATCATGTTGACCTATTGAGTCAACACTTTGTTCTGAGCCAATATGGCATTCAGAGCATCAATTTCAAGAACTCATTTCTTCTGAGGTATCCCATTATTCACAGAATTCCTCTCAGAAGTGTACATGAATTGGTTGTTTGCAACCATGTCAATGAGTTCTTGAGCCTCTTCAGGCGTTTTCTTTAGGTGAATAGATCCACCTGCAGAATGGTCCAATGACATTTTTGAAAATTCAGATAGACCATAATAGAATATATCTAATATGGTCCATTCTGAAAACATGTAAGATGGACATTTTTTTGGTCAGCTGCTTGTATCTTTCCCAAGCTTCATAGAGGGATTCACCATCTTTTGGTTTGAAGGTTTGAACATCCACTCTCAGCTTGCTCAGCTTTTGAGGAGGACAGAATTTATCCAAGAAGGCAGTGACCAGCTTATCCCAGGAGTCCAGGCTATCCTTAGGTTGTGAATCCAACCATATTCTAGCTCTATCTCTTATAGCAAAAGGGAAAAGCATGAGTCTGTAGACTTCAGGATCAACTCCATTCGTCTTAACAGTCTCATAAATCTGCAAGAACTCAGTTAAAAACTGGTAAGGATCTTCAGATGGAAGTCCATAAAACTTGCAGTTCTGTTGCATTAAAGCAACTAGTTGAGGCTTAAGCTCAAAATTATTGGCTCCAATGGCAGGAATGGAGATGCTTCTTCCATCAAATTTGGACGTTGGCTTTGTGAAGTCACCAAGCATTCTCCTTGCATTATTATTATTTTCGGCTGCCATCTCCTTCTCTTGTTCTAATGTTTCTGAAAGGTTACCTTTAGATTGTTGTAACTTAGCTTCTCTTAATTTTCTCTTCAGAGTCCTTTCAGGTTCAGGATCAATTTCAACAAGAGTGCTTTTTCCTTGTTCCTGCTCATATGAAAGAGAAGAAAACAAGAAAAAGAAGAGGAATCCTCTATGTCACAGTATAGAGATTCCTTTATGTTAGTAGAAGAAGAAAGGGGAGAAGAATGTAGAAGAGTGGGTTCGGATATTTAGATGGAGAGAGGTGAAGAGAAGTGTTAGTAATTAAATAATTAAATAGAATAAGTGAGAAGGGATAGAAAATTCGAAAATAATTTTAAAAAGGGTTTAGTAATTTTCGAAAATTAAAGATAAGATATATTTAAAATTAAAGTTTAGAAAAGAATTTTTTAAAAAGGGGTGAGATATTTTCAAAAATTAGAGAGGGAAAAGTAGTTAGGTGGTTTTGAAAAAGATAAGAAATAAACAAAAAGTTAATTAGTTAGTTAAAAAAGATATTAAAATCAAATTTGAAAAGATTAGAAGATAAGAAGTTAGATAATATATTTTGAAATCAAATTTTGAAAAAGATAAGATATAAAAGATATGATAAGATATGTTTGAAAAAGATTTAATTTTTAAATTAAAATTAATTACTCACAAGAAACTAAAAGATAAGATTTTAGAACTTAAAGATTGAACCTTTCTTAACAAGCAAGTAACAAACTTCAAATTTTTGAATCAATCACATTAATTGTTAGCTAATTTTCGAAAATTTGATATAAAGGTAAGAAAATGATTTTGAAAATATTTTGAAAAAGATTTTTTTGAAATTTTCGAAAAATAAAAAAAAATGAAAAGGATATAATTTTTGAAAAAGATTTTGAAAAGATAAGATTTTTAAAATTGAAAATTTGACTTGACTTGTAAGAAACAACTAATTTTGAAAATTTTTGACCAAGTCAACCCAAAATTTCGAAAATTTAGAGAGAAAAAAGGAAAAGATATATTTTTGATTTTTGAATTTTTAATTATGAGAGAGAAAAACACGAAAATGACCCAAAACATGAAAATTTTGGATCAAAACACAAAATGCATGCAAGAACACTATGAATGTCAAGATGAACACCAAGAACACTTTGAAGATCTTGATGAACATCAAGAACATATTTTTGAAAAGTTTTTGATGCAAAGAAAACATGCACGACACCAAACTTAGAAATTTTTAATGCATGGATTCTAACAAAAGAAAAATGCATATGAAAATCAACAAACAACACAAAACAAGAAAACATCAAGATCAAACAAGAGGACTTATCAAGAACAACTTGAAGATCATGAAGAACAATATGAATGCATGGAATTTTCGAAAAATGCAAAAAAAATTTTAAAGCATGCAATTGACACCAAACTTAAAAGTTGACTCAAGACTCAAACAAGAATACAAAATATTTTTTGTTTTTATGATTTTATGATGATTTTTGGATTTTCATTAATTTTTTTTGAAAATAAAGTTTGGAGAAACGAAAAATAAAAGAAAAATTTTGAAAAAGATTTTTGAAAAATTTTTGAAAGGAAAATTACCTAATCTGAGCAACAAGATGAACCGTCAGTTGTCCATACTCAAACAATCCCCGACAACGGCGCCAAAAACTTGGTGGACGAAATTGTGATCACATCAATGTAGTACTCTTTGTTATTGTATGGAATCATTATTAAGGCTCTTGGCTATGTGTGGACACAACTCCGTTCAACTTAACCAGCAAGTGTACTGGGTCATCCAAGTAATACCTTATGTGAGTAAGGGTCGATCCCACAGAGATTGTTGGTATGAAGCAAGCTATGGTCACCTTGTAAATCTCAGTTAGGCAGATTAAATGGTTATGGTTTCGAAAATTAATAATAAATAGAAAATAAAAAGGGATAGAAATACTTATGTAAATCAATAGTGGAAATTTCAGATAGGCGTGTGGAAATGCTAGAATCCTTTCGAATCTCTACTTTCTTATTGCTTTCATCCAATCCTTCTTACTCCTTTCCATGGCAAGCTGTATGTAGGGCATCACCATCATCAATGGCTACTTTTAATCCTCTTGGGAAAATGGTCCTATGCGCTGTCACTGCACGGCTAATCGTCTGGAGGCATCACCCTTGTTGATAGCTACATCCAATCCTCTTAGTGAAAATGGTCCAAATACTCTGTCACAGCACGGCTAATCATCTGTCGGTTCTCAATCAGGTTGGAGTTGAATCTCTTGATTCTTTTGCGTTTGTCATCACGCCCAGCCTTCAGGAGTTTGAAGCTCGTCACAGTCATTCAATACCGGAATCCTACTCGGAATACCACAGACAAGGTTAGACTTTCTGGATTCCCGGGATCCTACTCAGAATACCACAGACAAGGTTAGACTTTCCGAATCCCCATGAATGCCACCATCTATCTAGCTTATACCACGAAGATTATGTTGGAGAATCTAAGAGATATGCGCCCGGCCTAAAGTAGAACTGAAGTGGTTGTCAGTCACGTGCGTTCATGGGTGAGAATGATGATGAGTGTCACTGATCATCACATTCATCAAGTTGAAGTGCAACGTATATCTTGGAATAAGAATAAAAGAGAATTGAATAGAAAATAATAGTGATTGTATTGAAACTTGAGGTACAGCAGAGCTCCACACCCTTAATCTATGGTGTGTAGAAACTCCACCGTTGAAAATACATAAGTGAAAGGTTCAGGCATGGCCGAATGGCCAGCCCCCTGAATGATCAAAAGACTGAATGATCAAAGACTAAACAGTCAAAAGATCAAACTGTCAAAAGGTGTCTAATACAATAGTAAATTATCCTATTTATACTAGACTAGCTACTAGGGTTTACATGAGTAAGTAATTGATGCATAAATCCACTTCTGGGGCCCACTTGGTGTATGCTTGGGCTGAGCTTGATCTATCCACGAGCTGAAGCTTTTCTTGGAGTTGAACTCCAAGTTATAACGTGTTTTGGGCGTTCAACTCCGGATCATGACGTGTTTCTGGCGTTTAACTCCAGACAGCAGCATGTACTTGGCGTTCAACGCCAATTTACGTCGTCAATTTCTGAATAAAGTATGGACTATTACATATTTCTGGAAAGATCTGGATGTCTACTTTCCAACGCCGTTAAGAGCGTGCCATTTGGAGTTTTGTAGCTCCAGAAAATCCATTTCGAGTGCAGGGAGGTCAGATTCCAACAGCATCAGCAGTCCTTTTGTCAGCCTTTTTCAGAGTTTTGCTCAAGTCCCTCAATTTCAGCCAGAAATTACCTGAAATCACAGAAAAAAACACACAAACTCATAGTAAAGTCCAGAAATGTGAATTTAACATAAAAACTAATGAAAACATCCCTAAAAGTAGCTTGAACTTACTAAAAACTACCTAAAAACAATGCCAAAAAGCGTATAAATTATCCGCTCATCAAACCTCCGGTTCTCATTCCATATTGTATTGTTGTTTTTCAGATGCAGGTCGAGAGGCTCCTCGCTAGGCGTCTGGATTCTGGGAAGCGAAGTAGTCCTTGGGTGTATTTTGGTTTCTGGTTGTATATATGTATATATATGTCTAGCTTACTCTTCAAGTAACTTATGTATGCTGCTCCTCATAGAGGTTGAGGGAGAGTTATGAGTTTACTTTGATATTTTGATGTATTTTGGGGATATCTATATATGTTTATATGTATATATACATCCTCCGGCCAGCCTTAGCTTCGCAGGCTGAGTCAGGGGCTAGTTAAGCTGTTTCCTTGGCCTCTCCTTATTCTTTTGCCAATTCCTATCGTGTTCCTATTAGGTTTTTTATAAACCACTATTTTATGATTCATATTGTGTTTAATCGTGTGGTTTTATCAACTCTTTGCCCATTTATTCATATGATATGCATGTAACTACAACTCCTTCCTAAAAATACTCTATGATTGAAAACATGCTTCTTTGGCTTTTATTTTCTTTTATTTAATCCTCTCTTCTTAGCATTAGATGCCTTGATATGTGTGTTAAGTGATTTCAGGAATTACAGGACAGGAATGGCTTAAAGGATGGAAAAGAAGCATGCAAAAATGGAAGGAACACAAAGAATTGAGGAGATAACCAGCGAGAAGTCACGCGGTCGCATTGCTGACGCGACCGCGCAAAAAGGAAGAAACAACAGTGACGCGCTCACGTGCCTGACGCAACCGCGCGGATTGGATGCTGCATGAACGATGCGAATGCGTGGACGACGCACACGCGTGGTACGAGAAACGCCGAGTGACGCGAACGCGTGAATGACGCGGCCGCGTGACGTGCGCGATCTGCAGAATTTCAGAAGTCACTGGCAGAGTTTCTGGGCCGGATTTCAACCCAGTTCTTGGCCCAAAAACACAGATTAGAGCCAGGGAACATGCAGAGACAGAGAACAACATTCATTCCGTATAATTTTTAGTTTTTAGATCTGAATTTACTCCTCCCCTAGGTTTACTCACTTGAACATTCATAATTAGGATTTTGAAGATTTTGGCTTTATCTTTTGAGAAGAGTCTACCTCCGGTACTAGTCATTATATTCTGTTATTTACTTTCCATTTATTCTTCCATATTCTTAATCCCCCCAGAGTTGACATTGGATTATTTTCACAAGTTATTAATATAGACTATTTTTATTTTCAATTAATCCCTTTCATTATTATTTATTATGTCTTCTTTTATTTTTCCCATTGATTCTGTGAAGTTTATAATTATGATGAGTGAGTAATTCCATAACTTGATTGGGAGATGATTGGTGCACGAAATTGTAATCTCTACTTTTCACAACTCAAACAGTCCCCGGTAATGGCTCTAAAAACTTGGTGCCCAATACCATGGTCTAAACATAATTTCACAACTTCGCACAACTAACCAGCAAGTGCACTGGGTCGTCCAAGTAATAAACCTTACGCGAGTAAGGGTCGATCCCACGGAGATTGTTGGTATGAAGCAAGCTATGGTCACCTTGTAAATCTCAGTCAGGCAGATTCAAATGGTTATGGGTGATATATGAATAAAGCATAAAACATAAAGATAGAGATACTTATGTAATTCATTGGTGAGAATTTCAGATAAGCGTATGGAGATGCTTTGTCCCTTCCGTCTCTCTGCTTTCCTACTGTCTTCATCCAGTCCTTCTTACTCCTTTCCATGGCAAGCTGTATGTTGGGCATCACCATTGTCAGTGGCTACAGTCCCGTCCTCTCAGTGAAAATGTTCAACGCGCTCTGTCACAGCACGGCTAATCATCTGTCGGTTCTCAATCAGGTTGGAATAGAATCCATTGATTCTTTTGCGTCTGTCACTAACGCCCAACCTTCAGGAGTTTGAAGCTCGTCATAGTCATTCAATCATTGAATCCTACTCAGAATACCACAGACAAGGTTTATACCTTTCGGATTCTCTTGAATGCCGCCATCAATTCTAGCTTATACCACGAAGATTCTGATTAAGGAATCCAAGAGATATCCACTCAATCTAAGGTAGAACGGAGGTGGTTGTCAGACACACGTTCATAGGTGAGAATGATGATGAGTGTCACGGATCATCACATTCATCAAGTTGAGGAACAAGTGATATCTTAGAACAAGAACAAGCTGAATTGAATAGAAGAACAATAGTAATTGCATTAATACTCGAGGTACAGCAAAGCTCCACACCTTAATCTATGGTGTGTAGAAACTCCACCATTGAAAATACATAAGAACAAGGTTTAGGCATGGCTGTGAGGCCAGCCCCATGATCTAAGATAGCATAAGACTAAAGATAGCTACCTCCATGAAAATACAATAGTAAAAGGTCCTATTTGTAGAGAACTAGTAGCCTAGGGTTTACAGAAATGAGTAAATGACATAAAAATCCACTTCCGGGCCCACTTGGTGTGTGCTTGGGCTGAGCATTGAAGCTTTCATGTGTAGAGACTTTTCTTGGAGTTAAACGCCAGCTTTTATGCCAGTTTGGGCGTTTAACTCCCATTCTTGTGCCAGTTCCAGCGTTTAACGCTGGGCAATTTTGAGCTGATTTGGAATGCCGGTTTGGGCCATCAAATATTGGGCAAAGTATGAACTATTATACATTGCTAGAAAGCCCAGGATGTCTAATTTCCAACGCATTTGAGAGCCCGCCAGTTGGGCTTCTGTAGCTCCAGAAAATCCACTTCGAGTGCAGGGAGGTCAGAATCCAACAGCATCTGCAGTCCTTTTCAGCCTCTGAATCAGATTTTTGCTCAAGTCTCTCAATTTCAGTCAGAAAATACCTGAAATCATAGAAAAACACACAAACTCATAGTAAAGTCCAGAAAAGTGAATTTTAACTAAAAACTAATAAAAATATAATAAAAACTAACTAAAACATACTAAAAACAATGCGAAAAAGCGTATAAATTATCCGCTCATCACAACACCAAACTTAAATTGTTGCTTGTCCCCAAGCAACTGAAAATCAAATAAGATAAAAAGAAGAGAATATGCAATGAATTCCAAAAACATCTATGAAGATCAGTATTAATTAGATGAGCGGGGTTTTTAGCTTTTTGCCTCTGAACAGTTTTGGCATCTCACTCTATCCTTTGAAATTCAGAATGATTGGCTTCTATAGGAACTCAGAATCTAGATAGTGTTATTGATTCTCCTAGTTAAGTATGATGATTCTTGAACACAGCTACTTTATGAGTCTTGGCCGTGGCCCAAAGCACTCTGTCTTCCAGTATTTCCACCGGATACATACATGCCACAGACACATAATTGGGTGAACCTTTTCAGATTGTGACTCAGCTTTGCTAGAGTCCCTAATTAGAGGTGTCCAGGGTTCTTAAGCACACTCTTTTTGCCTTGGATCACAACTTTATTTCTTTTTTTTCTTTTTCTTTTTTCTTTTTTTTCGGTTTTTTTTTCTTTTTTTTTCACTGCTTTTTCTTGCTTCAAGAATCATTTTTATGATTTTTCAGATCCTCAGTAACATGTCTCCTTTTTCATCATTCTTTCAAGAGCCAACATTCATGAACAACAAATTCAAAAGATATATGCACTGTTCAAGCATACATTCAGAAGTCAAAGTATTGCCACCACATCAAAATAATTAATCTGTTATAAAATTCAAAATTCATGCAATTCTTCTCTTTTTCAATTAAGAACATTTTTCATTTAAGAAAGGTGATGGATTCAGAGGACATTCATAACTTTAAGGCATAGATATTAAGACACTAATGACCATAAGACACAAACATAGGTAAACATAAGCATAATTTTCGAAAAACAGAAAAATAAAGAACAAGGAGATTAAAGAACGGGTCCACCTTAGTGATGGCGGCTTGTTCTTCCTCTTGAAGATCTTATGGAGTGCTTGAGCTCCTCAACGTCTCTTCCTTGCCTTTGTTGTTCCTCTCTCATGATTCTTTGATCTTCTCTGATTTCATGGAGGAGGATGGAATGTTCTTGGTGCTCCATCCTTAGCTGTCCCATGCTGGAAATCAATTCCCTTAGGGAGGTGTTGATTTGCTCCCAATAGTTTTGTGGAGGAAAGTGCATCCCTTGAGGTATCTCAGGGATTTCATGATGAGTGGGATCTCTTGTTTGCTCTATCCTTTTCTTAGTGATGGGCTTGTCCTCATCAATGAGGATGTCTCCCTCTATGTCAATTCCAACTGAATAACAGAGGTGACAAATGAGATGAGGAAAGGCTAACGTTGCCAAGGTAGAGGACTTGTCCGCCACCTTATGAAGTTCTTGGGCTATAACCTCATGAAATTCTACTTCCTTTCCAATCATGATGCTATGAATCATGATGGCCCGGTCTATAGTAACTTCAGACCGGTTGCTAGTGGGAATGATTGAGCGTTGGATAAACTCCAACCATCCCTTAGCCACGGGCTTGAGGTCATGCCTTCTCAGTTGAACCGGCTTCCTTCTTGAATCTCTTTTCCATTGAGCGCCCTCTTCACAAATGTCTATGAGGACTTGGTCCAACCTTTGATCAAAGTTGACCCTTCTAGTGTAAGGGTGTTCATCTCCTTGCATCATAAGCAAGTTGAAGGCCAACCTTACATTTTCAGGACTAAAATCTAAGCATTTCCCCCGAACCATTGTAAGCCAATTCTTTGGGTTCGGGTTCACACTTTGATCATGGTTCTTGGTGATCCATGCATTGGCATAGAACTCTTGAACTATTAAGATTCCGACTTGTTGAATGGGGTTGGTAAGAACTTCCCAACCTCTTCTTCGGATCTCATGTCGGATCTCCGGATATTCACTCTTTTTGAGTTTGAAAGGGACCTCGGGGATCACCTTCTTCATGGCCACAACTTCATAGAAGTGGTCTTGATGCACCTTTGAGATGAATCTCTCCATCTCCCATGACTCGGAGGTGGAAGCTTTTGCCTTCCCTTTCCTCTTTCTAGAGGTTTCTCCGGCCTTGGATGCCATAAATGGTTATGGAAAAACAAAAAGCAATGCTTTTACCACACCAAACTTAAAAGTTTGCTCGTCCTCGAGCAAAAGAAGAAAGAAGAGAGTAGAAGAAGAAGAAATAGAGGAGATGGAGATGGCTTTGTGGTTCGGCCATTATGGGTGGGTTTGGGAGGGAAAGTGGTTTGAATTTGAATGGTGAGGTAGGTGGCGTTTCATGAAGGATGGATGTGAGTGGTGAAGAGAATAGTGGGATTTGATAGGTGAGGGGTTTTTGGGGAAGAGGTGTTGAGGTGATTGATAAATGGGTGAAGAAGAGAGAGGGTGGTGGGGTAGGTGGGGATCCTGTGGGGTCCACAGATCCTGAGGTGTCAAGGATAATTCATCCCTGCACCAAGTGGCGAGCAAAAATGCTCTTCATGCCAATTCTGGTGTTAAACACCGGGCTGGTGCCCATTTCTGGCATTTAACGCCAACTTCTTGCCCTTTCCTGGCATTTAATGCTAGTCTGGTGCCCTTTTCTAGCATTAAACGCCCAGAATGGTGCCAGACTGGGCGTTAAACGGCCATTTGCTGCCATTACTGGCGTTTAAACGCCAACAAGGTTTTCCTCCAGGGTGTGCTATTTTTCTTTCTGTTTTTCATTCTGTTTTTGCTTTTTCAATTGATTTTGTGACTTTCCATGATCATCAACCTACAGAAAACATAAAATAACAAAGGAAAATAGATAAATATATCATTGGGTTGCCTCCCAACAAGCGCTTCTTTAATGTCAGTAGCTTGACAGAGGGCTCTCATGGAGCCTCACAGATACTCAGAGCAATGTTGGAACCTCCCAACACCAAATTTAGAGTTTGAATGTGGGGGTTCAACACCAAACTTAGAATTTGGTTGTGGCCTCCCAACACCAAACTTAGAGTTTGACTGTGGGGGCTCTATTTGACTCTGTTTTGAGAGAAGCTCTTCATGCTTCCTCTCCATGGTTACAGAGGGATATCTTTGAGCCTTAAACATAAAGGATTCTTCATTCACTTGAATGATCAATTCTCCTCTGTCAACATCAATCACAGCCTTTGCTGTGGCTAGGAAGGGTCTGCCAAGGATGATGGATTCATCCATGCACTTCCCAGTCTATAGGACTATGAAATCAGCACGGATGTAATGGTCTTCAATCTTTACCAGAACATCCTCTACAAGTCCATAAGCTTGTTTTCTTGAATTTTCTGCCATCTCTAGTGAGATTCTTGCAGCTTGTACATCAAAGATCCCTAGCTTCTCCATTACAAAGAGGCGCATGAGGTTTATGCTTGACCCTAGGTCACACAAGGCCTTCTTGAAGGTCATGGTACCTATGGCACAAGGTATTGAGAACTTCCCAGGGTCCTGTCTCTTCTGAGGTAATTTCCACCTAGACAAGTTATCCAGTTCTTTGGTGAGCAAAGGGGGTTCATCCTCCCAAGTCTCATTACCAAATAACTTGTCATTTAACTTCATGATTGCTCCAAGGTATTTAGCAACTTGCTTTTCAGTGATATCTTCATCCTCTTCAGAGGAAGAATACTCATCAGAGCTCATGAATGGCAGAAGTAAATCCAATGGAATCTCTATGGTCTCATTATGAACCTCAGATTCCCATGGTTCCTCATTAGAGAACTCATTGGAGGCCAGTGGACATCCATTGAGGTCTTCCTCAGTGGCGATCACTGCCTCTTCCTCCTCTCCAAGTTCGGCCATGTGGGTCATATTAATGGCCTTGCATTCTCCTTTTGGATTCTCTTCTGTATTGCTTGGAAGAGTACTAGGAGGGAGTTTAGTAATTTTCTTGCTCAGCTGTCCCACTTGTGCCTCCAAATTCCTAATGGAGGACCTTGTTTCAGTCATGAAACTTTGAGTGGTTTTGATTAGATCAGAGACCATGGTTGCTAAGTCAGAGTGGCTCTGCTTAGAATTCTCTGTCTATTACTGAGAAGATGATGGAAAAGGCTTGCCATTGCTAAACCTGTTTCTTCCACCATTATTGTTGTTGAAACCTTGTTGAGGTCTCTGTTGATCCTTCCATGAGAGATTTGGATGATTTCTCCATAAAGGATTATAGGAGTTTCCATAGGGTTCTCCCATGTAATTCACCTCTTCCATTGAAGGGTTCTCAAGATCATAAGCTTCTTCTTCAGATGAAGCATCCTTAGTACTGCCTGGTGCAGCTTGCATTCCAGACAGACTTTGAGAGATCATATTGACTTGCTGAGTCAATATTTTGTTCTGAGCCAGTATGGCATTCAGAGTATCAATCTCAAGAACTCCTTTCTTCTGATTCGTCCCATTGTTCACAGGATTCCTTTCAAAAGTGTACATGAATTGGTTATTTGCAACCATTTCAATGAGCTCTTGAGCTTCTGTAGGTGTCTTCTTCAGATGAAGAGATCCTCCAGCAGAGCTGTCCAATGACATCTTAGACAGTTCAGACAGACCATCATAGAAGATACCTATGATGCTCCATTCAGAAAGCATGTCAGAAGGACACTTTCTGATCAATTGTTTATATCTTTCCCAAGCTTCATAGAGGGATTCACCTTCCTTCTGTCTGAAGGTTTGGACTTCCACTCTAAGCTTACTCAATTTTTGAGGTGGAAAGAACTTTGCCAAGAAGGCATTGACTAGCTTTTCCCAAGAGTTCAGGCTTTCTTTAGGTTGTAAGTCCAACCATATCCTAGCTCTGTCTCTTACAGCAAAAGGGAATAGCATAAGTCTATAGACCTCAGGGTCAACCCCATTAGTCTTGACAGTGTCACAGATTTGCAAGAATTCAGCTAAAAACTGATGAGGATCTTCCAATGGAAGTCCATGGAACTTGCAATTCTGTTGCATTAGAGAAACTAATTGAGGCTTAAGCTCAAAGTTGTTTGCTCCAATGGCAGGGATAGAGATGCTTCTCCCATAGAAGTCGGGAGTAGGTGCAGTAAAGTCACCCAGCACCTTCCTTGCACTGTTGGCATTGTTGTTGTTTTCGGCTGCCATGTCTTCTTCTTGTTTGAATATTTCTGTTAGGTCCTCTTTAGAGAGTAGTGCTTTAGCTTCTCTTAGCTTTCGCTTCAAGGTCCTTTCAGGTTCAGGGTCTGCCTCAACAAGAATGCTTTTGTCTTTGTTCCTGCTCATATGAAAGAGAATAGAACAAGAAAATATGGAATCCTCTATGTCACAGTATAGAGATTCCTTGAGGTGTCAGAGGAAAAGAAAAATAGAAGGAAGAGGTAGAAAATTCGAACTTATCAAGGAAAGATGGAGTTTGAATTGTGCATTGAGGAGTAGTGTTAGTAAATAAATAGAAGGATGTGAGAAGAGGGGAAGAAATTTTCGAAAATAGATTAAAAAGATTTTAAAAACATTTTGAAAATTTTGAAGAATGATTTTCGAAAATTAAAGTTGAAAGAAATAAAGTGATTTTTTGAAAAAGATTTTGAAATTAGAAATCAAAAAGATATGATTGAAAACTATTTTGAAAAAGATGTGATTAAGAAGATATGATTGAAAAGTTATGGTTTTAAAAAGATGTGATTGAGAAGATATAATTTGAAAAACAATTTAAAAAGATTTGATTTTAAAAATTAATAACCTGCCTAATCAAGAAAGATATGATTCAGACATTAAACTTTTCTCAACAGAAAAGGCAACATACTTGAAATGTTGAATCAAATCATTAATTGATAGCAATTATTTTTGAAAAAGAAAGAAATTGATTATGATTGAAAGGATATGATTTGAAAAAGATGTGATTTTGAAAAATTTTGAAAACTTGAAAAAAATTTGAGTTAAAAACAGAATCTTCCCTCTTGTGCCATCTTGGCGTTAAACGCCCAGAATGGTATACATTCTGGCATTTAACGCCCAAATCACTACCCTTTTGGGCGTTAAACGCCCAACCAGGCACCCTGGCTGGCGTTTAAACGCCAGTTTTCCTTCTTCACTGGGCGTTTTGAACGGCCAACTTTTTCTGTGTAATTCCTCTGCTGTATGTTCTGAATCTTCAATTCTCTGTATTATTGACTTGAAAAGACACAAATTAAAAATTTTTTTGGATTTTTAATGATGAGGAATAATCAAAATGCAACTAAAATCAAATAACAATGCATGCAAGACACCAAACTTAGAAATTTGTATACTACTGACACTAACAAATTGAGAATGCATATGAGACACAACAAAACACTCAAGACAAGAGAATTTAAAGATCAGAGCAAGGAAATCATCAAGAACAACTTGAAGATTAATGAAGACACATGAATGAATTCGAAAAATGTAAGAAGAACAGAAACATGCAATTGACACCAAACATAAAATGAGACAATAGACTCAACAAGAAACACAAAATATTTTTGGTTTTTATGATTTTGTAATTTTTTTTGGTTTTTTCAAAAATTAAGTGGAACAAAAAATAAAGATATCAAAATTCTTAATGAGAATTCCAGGAATCATGCAATGTTAGTCTAAATATTCAGTCTAAAGAAATTAGACATGGTTAGCCAAGCTTCAGCAGGACATTGCATTCAAGAGCTAAATTGATGAAAATCAATCAGCTTTGGTGATGATAAGAACATCACCTTGAAACACTAGAATTCATTCTTAAGAACTCTGAAAAATACCTAAGCTAAGCAACAAGATGAACCGTCAGTTGTCCAAACTCAACAATCCCCGGCAACGGCGCCAAAAACTTGGTGCACGAAATTGTGATCTCTACTTTTCACAACTCAAACAGTCCCCGGTAATGGCTCCAAAAACTTGGTGCTCAATACCATGGTCTAAACATAATTTCACAACTTCGCACAACTAACCAGCAAGTGCACTGGGTAGTCCAAGTAATAAACCTTACGCGAGTAAGGGTCGATCCCACGGAGATTGTTGGTATGAAGCAAGCTATGGTCACCTTGTAAATCTCAGTCAGGCAGATTCAAATGGTTATGGGTGATATATGAATAAAGCATAAAACATAAAGATAGAGATACTTATGTAATTCATTGGTGAGAATTTCAGATAAGCGTATGGAGATGCTTTGTCCCTTCCGTCTCTCTGCTTTCCTACTGTCTTCATCCAATCCTTCTTACTCCTTTCCATGGCAAGCTGTATGTTGGGCATCACCGTTGTCAGTGGCTACAGTCCCGTCCTCTCAGTGAAAATGTTCAACGCGCTCTGTCACAGCACGGCTAATCATCTGTCGGTTCTCAATCAGGTTGGAATAGAATCCATTGATTCTTTTGCGTCTGTCACTAACGCCCAGCCTTCAGGAGTTTGAAGCTCGTCACAGTCATTCAATCATTGAATCCTACTCAGAATACCACAGACAAGGTTTTGACCTTCCGGATTCTCTTGAATGCCGCCGTCAATTCTAGCTTATACCACGAAGATTCTGATTAAGGAATCCAAGAGATATCCACTCAATCTAAGGTAGAACGGAAGTGGTTGTCAGACACACGTTCATAGGTGAGAATGATGATGAGTGTCACGGATCATCACATTCATCAAGTTGAGGAACAAGTGATATCTTAGAACAAGAACAAGCTGAATTGAATAGAAGAACAATAGTAATTGCATTAATACTCGAGATACAGCAGACCTCCACACCTTAATCTATGGTGTGTAGAAACTCCACTGTTGAAAATACATAAGGACAAGGTTTAGGCATGACCGTGAGGCCAGCCCATGATCTAAGATATCATAAGACTAAAGATAGCTACCCCCATGAAAATACAATAGTAAAAGGTCCTATTTGTAGAGAACTAGTAGCCTAGGGTTTACAGAAATGAGTAAATGACATAAAAATCCACTTCCGGGCCCACTTGGTGTGTGCTTGGGCTGAGCATTGAAGTTTTCATGTGTAGAGACTTTTCTTGGAGTTAAACGCCAGCTTTTATGCCAGTTTGGGCGTTTAACTCCCATTCTTGTGCCAGTTCCGGCGTTTAACGCCGGGCAGTTTTGAGCTGATTTGGAACACCGATTTGGGCCATCAAATCTTGGGCAAAGTATGGACTATTATACATTGCTGGAAAGCCCAGAATGTCTACTTTCCAACGCAGTTGAGAGCGCGCCAATTGGGTTTCTGTAGCTCTAGAAAATCCACTTCGAGTGCAGGGAGGTCAGAATCCAACAACATCTGCAGTCCTTTTCAGCCTCTGAATCAGATTTTTGCTCAGATCCCTCAATTTCAGTCAGAAAATACCTGAAATCACAGAAAAACACACAAACTCATAGTAAAGTCCAGAAAAGTGAATTTTAACTAAAAACTAATAAAAATATAATAAAAACTAACTAAAACATACTAAAAACATACTAAAAACAATGCCAAAAAGCGTATAAATTATCCGCTCATCAATGATTGGGTTTATTGTTGGATCAACCTCTAATCATTGACACTAGCCCCTCCCAAGGGAGAGGATTAGAACTTGTGACTAGAAATAGCTTTCCAACTTGCTTGACTTTCCTTTACCCAGTAAGGGATGACTAAGCAAAGCAACTTCCGATTATTAATTAATCTTGAGAGTACTTCAACAAGAATAGGGCTTCCAACTAATCTACTCCCAGTCAAGACTTTTATTTAAAATTAATTAAATTCTCTAAATTAATTTCCTGTTTATCAACTCAACCATTTTTGAAACACCTGATTGATAAAATAGCACATCTCTCTGTAACTCGTTGGGAGA
Source organism: Arachis stenosperma (assembly GCF_014773155.1). Taxonomy (NCBI): domain Eukaryota; kingdom Viridiplantae; phylum Streptophyta; class Magnoliopsida; order Fabales; family Fabaceae; genus Arachis; species Arachis stenosperma. Next base: position 53,088,990 of record NC_080381.1, on the reverse strand, counting down.
CGACCTGGGATTCATACTCCTAGTATTTTAATTTCAATATTGTGACAACCCTTATAAATTGATAAGCGGATTTTCAGCTGGTTAAGGACTGTACTTGCAACGTATTTCTGTTAATAATTTCTTAACTCGCCAATTTCCGCCACGTCAATTTTGGCGCTGTTGTCGGGGAGTTGCAACAGTGTGCTAATTTATTGATTGGCGTTTATTTAATTGCAATTTTTTTCTTTTTATTTTGTTACTATGAGCTGCACGTTTCTTTCGTTAAATGACGCGTTCACTTCCTGATCCAAGCTTGCTAGTATTTGACCTTGAGATTAAAAGAACTATTTCACGTATAAGGCAAGCTCGGCGTCGGCGAGTCCTCTCTGAGGACGAACCTGAAACGTCATCTAAGGAAGAAACAAGCTCCCTCTCTACTGATCCAGTTGATTTACGTGCAGGTGACATGGCAACACCTAGGAGAGTCACTATCTAGGAGGAAGGAGCCCCTGATTTTACACTACAACCATTCCAGGCACACCACCCAGCAGTGGCTGCGGATTTCGAAATATAGTCTTCACTACTCAACTTGATGCCCAAGTTTCATGGCTTACTTGCTCAAGAGCCTATCAAGCACCTTAGGGATTTTCAGACTGCCTGTTCTACTGTTAAGCGTGATGGCACTGATAAAATCTTTATTCTGTTAAAAGCCTTCCCATTCTCTCTTGAGGGAAAGGCAAGAGAGTGGTACTACACTCAACCCGGAATGACTGTTTCCAACTAGGATACGCTTAGAAGAGAATTTTTGGAGAAATTCTTTCCAGCTGAGGTTGCCGATAAACTGAGGAAAGACATGTCCATGATCATTCAGGATGAATCTGAAACTCTCTATGAATACTTGGAACGCTTCAATAATCTTCTAGAAGCATGTCCACACCATATGATTGACAAGATAGTGTTACTCGGCTACTTTACACAGGGCATGAAATCTCAAGATAGGACCACATTGGAAGGTGCTAGCAATGGGTCTATGAAAAAGTACAAGACTACAGAAGAAGCATGAAAATTGATCAGTGACTTAGCCGAATCTACTAGGAATCACAGGCAGAAACAAAGTCGGTCAAGAGCTGTTGCAGAGGTGTCCACTAGCAAAGAGACTGCTGCTATAGCTCAGAGCTTATGTGAAATGACTAACTTACTGAAACAAATGCAGCTAAGTCAACAACAGCCTCAGCAAGTTCAGCCTTCTCCACCACAGCACAGCCAGCAGTTGGTTCCACAAAGAGTATGTAGAATATGTGTAGATTACAGTCATTACACTGATGAGTGTCCACAACTCCAACCGGAAGACCACACTGTAGCAGCCACTCATAACTTCTATGACCGCCCCAATCAAGGGTACAATTAAGGTGGCAGCTATAAACATGGATGGTAGGATAACTCTAACCAAGGCTGGAGAGATAATTCTAACCAGAGCACCTCATTTAAGATAGCCTCAAGCATCTCAGCATACCTCTCAGATCACTTATCCCTCTTCATCTCCTAATGATGAGTTACTACAATCTATTGATTGGAGACAACAGGCCATGGAAAATAGCCTCACTTCTACTCTGAATGGTCTGAATTCTACTTTGCAAGCCCTTGTCTCACAGATTAGATCACTGAACAGCTCCAACAACCAGTCCTCAAGCTCTGGTGGACTCCCCTCTCAACCATTACCCAATCCAAAGGGTGGCATTAATGCCATCACCCTAAGGTCCGGAACCACATTGCAAGAGAGGAATCAGGAAGAGCCAAACCTACCTGAACACGCCTCAGCTGAAGAGGTAGTGGAAATAGAAGATGTTGAGGAAGAAAAGGAAGAAGACGCTAGAAATAGAAGACGCTAGATCACAGGAGGAAGCACCAAGGGGTGCAGACACTATAAAAAATGCCATTCCTATTCCATTTCCACAACTTGCAAGGAAGCCCAGAAAGCAGTTGGAACCTGATCCCAAAATGGTAGAAATATTCAAAAAGATTGAGGTAACTGTTTCCCTTTTTGATGTTATTCAACAGGTACCTAAATACGCAAAGTTTCTAAAGGATTTATGCATACAGAAAGACAAAATTAATGAATTAGAAACTATTCCTTTAGGTAGTTCTATATCTACTTTAATGGAAAATTTACCTGAAAAATGTAGTGACCCAGGTCTATGCATGGTTAACTATACCATTAGAGGTGTGATATTTTCTGACTGCATGTGTGATTTAGGAGCATGTGTTAGTATAATGCCTTTATCTGTATATGATGTTTTGAGGCTCCCTCCCTTAAAAGGTCGGCAGCTCGTTTTGTGTTAGCAGATAAAAGTATTATTACAGTGGCTGGAGTTGCTGAAGATGTATTAGTGGGTATTAAAGGTCTCACTTTCTCCATTGATTTTTACATCCTGGAGATGCCCAAAAATGACTCAGAGAAACCATCATCAATCCTACTTGGAAGACCTTTCTTGAAGACCTTGAAGTTCAAATTAGATGCTTTTGCAGGAACATACTCTTTTGAAATAGACGGCTGAGTAGTAAGCTTCAATCTGAATGGAGTTATGAAGCATCCTCCAGAAGATCATTCTATCTTCCAGTGTGACATCATAGATGAGACCATAGCTGAAGTTCACCAGGAGGAATTTGAAAAGAAGTACATAGGACAAGGTCCGAGTGTGGGGAATTCACAATGAAAGTAATCTACCACTGCCATCAGCTCCAGACAATCCAGAGCCTGACCATGAACAGAAGTTAGAATTGAAACCCTTCCCTCCATACCTCAAATATGCTTACCTCGAGGACAAGCAGAAGTTTCCAGTTATCATTGCACGGGACCTCACTTCTCAACAGGAAGAGCAGTTACTTAGTGTGCTGAGGAGGCACAAGAAAGCAATTGGGTGGAGTTTGGCAGACATAGTAGGCATCAACCCTCAAGTTTGTGAGCACAGAATATTTTTAGAAGAAGGAGCAAGACCCGTTCGTCAACCCCAAAGAAGAATGAACCCCACTATCTTAGAGGTTGTCAAGAAGGAAGTGACCAGACTATTAGAGAGAAATATTATCTACCCCATCTCAGACAGTGAATGGGTGAGCCCAGTACAAGTGGTGCCCAAGAAGTCTGGAGTCACTACAGTGAAGAATGAGCATGGAGAGCTCATAGCAACCAGGGTACAGAACGTCTGGAGGGTCTGCATTGATTATAGGCATCTCAACCAAGCCACTCGTAAGGATCACTACCCTCTTCCATTCATTGATCAAATGCTGGATCGCCTGTCAGGTAAATCACATTATTGCTTTTTAGATGGTTACACAAGCTACTTCCAGATTCATATAGCCCCTGAAGATCAGGAAAAGACTACTTTTACATGTCCTTTTGGGACTTATGCCTATAAGAGAATGCCCTTTGGCTTGTGCAATGCACCAGCTACTTTCCAAAGGTGCATGATGAGTCTTTTTTCTGACCTTCTTGAGGACTGTATGGAGGTTTTTATGGATGATTTTAGCGTTTATGGTGATTCCTTTAGCCTTTGCTTGGATAGTTTATCTAGAGTACTAGATAGATGTGTCAGTACAAACCTTGTATTGAATTTTGAAAAATGTCATTTTATGGTAAGACAAGGAATTGTACTAGGACATGTTGTGTCTAATACTGGCATTTCTGTAGATCTAGCAAATGTGGACGTTATTTCTAGTTTGCCTTACCCCTCCTCTGTGAGGGAAGTCCGTTCGTTCCTTGGCCATGCAGGTTTTTACCGAAGATTCATTAAGGACTTTAGTAAGGTAGCACTTCCCCTATCCAGGTTACTGCAGAAAGATATCGAGTTCGAGTTTAGTGAGGATTGCAAACAAGCGTTTGATAAGCTGAAGACCGCCCTGACTCAAACTCCAATTGTGAGAGGACCTGACTGGAGCCAGCCATTCGAAATCATGTGCGATGCTTCCAGCCATGCAGTAGGAGCAACGCTGGCTCAACATGAAGGTAAAGATCCTTTTGTCATTGCTTATGCGTCTAAGACTTTAGACACTGCTCAGTCTAACTACACTACTACTGAAAAAGAGCTTCTTGCTATTATTTTTGCTCTAGATAAATTCTGAGCCTATTTACTTGGTGCTAAGGTAGTAGTTTCAGACCAAGCAGCTCTAAAGTATTTATTAGCTAAAAAGGAATCCAAACCAAGGCTTATACGTTGGATACTGCTACTACAAGAATTTGATTTAGAAATAAAGGATAGGAGTGGTAACCAGAATCTAGTGGCAGACCACTTGAGTCGCCTTGAGCACATTAAAGATGACTCCACTCCTATAGCTGATAATTTTCCATTTGATAACCTACAAGCAGTATTGGTGCATGAAATTGCAATCACACTTTCGCAATCCCGCACAACTAACCAGCAAGTGCACTGGGTCGTCCAAGTAATACCTTACGTGAGTAAGGGTCGATCCCACGGAGATTGTCGGCTTGAAGCAAGCTATAGTTATCTTGTAACTCTTAGTCAGGATATCAAAAATTATCTGGATTGATTTTGAAAAGCAAAAGAACATGAAATAAGTACTTGTTTTGCAGTAATGGAGAATAGGTTGAGGTTTTGGAGATGCTCTATCTTCTGAACCTCTGCTTTCCTACTGTCTTCTTCTTCAAGCACGCAAGGCTCCTTCCATGGCAAGCTGTATGTAGGGTTTCACCGTTGTCAATGGCTACCTCCCATCCTCTCAGTGAAAATGTTCAACGCGCTCTGTCACAGCACGGCTAATCATCTGTCGGTTCTCAATCGGGTTGGAATAGAATCCAGTGATTCTTTTGCGTCTGTCACTAACGCCCAACCCTCAGGAGTTTGAAGCTCGTCACAGTCATTCAATCCTTGAATCCTACTCAGAATACCACAGACAAGGTTTAGACCTTCCGGATTCTCTTGAATGCCGCCATCAATTCTAGCTTATACCACGAAGATTCCGGTTAAGGGATCCAAGAGATATCTACTCAATCTAAGGTAGAACGGAGGTGGTTGTCAGGCACACGCTCATAGGTGAGAATGATGATGATTGTCACAGATCATCACATTCATCAGGTTTAGGAACAAGTGATATCTTAGAATGGAAGCAAGCATGATTGAAAGAAAAACAGTAGTAATTGCATTAATCCATCAAGACACAGCAGAGCTCCTCACCCCCAACCATGGGGTTTAGAGACTCATGCCGTAGAAGATACAATGAGAAACGTGTAAAGTGTCATGAGGTCCAGATACAATGTCAAAAGATCCTATTAATAGTGAACTAGTAACCTAGGGTATACAGAAATGAGTAAATGACGTAAAAATCCACTTCTGGGTCCACTTAGTGTGTGCTTGGACTGAGCATTGAAGCTTTCATGTGTAGAGACTTTTTCTGGAGTTAAACGCCAGCTTTTATGCCAGTTTGGGCGTTTAACTCCAATTTTTATGCCAGTTCCAGCGTTAAACGCTGGAAATTCTGAAGCTGATTTGCAACGCCGGTTTGGGCCATCAAATCTCGGGCAAAGTATGGACTATTATACACTGCTAGAAAGCCCAAAATGTCTACTTTCCAACACCGTTGAGAGCGCGCCAATTGGGCTTCTGTAGGTCCAGAAAATCTACTTCGAGTGTAGGGAGGTCAGAATCCAACAGCATCTACAGTCCTTTTCAGCCTCTGAATCAGATTTTTGCTTAGGACCCTCAATTTCAGCCAGAAAATACCTGAAATCACAGAAAAACACACAAACTCATAGTAAAGTCCAGAAAAGTGAATTTTAACTAAAAACTAATAAAAATATAATAAAAACTAATTAAAACATACTAAAAACATACTAAAAATAATGCCAAAAAGCGTATAAATTATCCGCTCATCACAACACCAATCTTAAATTGTTGCTTGCCCCCAAGCAACTAAAAATCAAAATAGAATAAAAAGAAGAGAATATACTATAGTCTCCAAAATATCAAAGAAACTTAGCTCCAATTAGATGAGCGGGACTAGTAGCTTTTTGCCTATGAACAGTTTCGGCATCTCACTTTATTCTTTGAAGTTTAGAATGATTGGCATCCATAGGAACTCAAAACTCAGATAGTGTTATTGATTCTCCTAGTTAAGAATAATGATTCTTGAACATAGCTACTTTATGAGTCTTGGCTGTGGCCCAAAGCACTCTGTCTTCAGTATTACTACCGGATACATACATGCCACAGACACATAATTGGGTGAACCTTTTTAGATTGTGACTCAGCTTTGCTAGAGTCCCCAATTAGAGGTGTCCAGAGTTCTTAAGCACACTCTTTTTGCCTTGGATCACAACTTTATTTCTTTCTTTTTCTTTTTCTCTTTCTTTTCTTTCTCTTCTATTTTTTTCGTTTTTTTTTTTTTGAATCACTGCTTTTTCTTGCTTCAAGAATCAATTTGATGATTTTTTCAGATCCTCAATAACAGTTCTCCATTTCCATCATTCTTTCAAGAGCCAACAATTTTAACATTCTTAAAACAGCAAATTCAAAAGACATATGCACTGTTCAAGCATTCATTCAGAAAGCAAAAAGTATTGTCACCACATCAAACTAATTCAACTAGTTTCAAAGATGAATTCGAAATCCTGTACTTCTTGTTCTTTTGTGATTAAAGCATTTTATTTAAGAGAGGTGATGGATTCATAGGACATTCATAGCTTTAAGACATGAACTTTAAATTTTATTAATCATGAATTAAGAACAAGACTCAAAAATAGATATAAGATAAGACTAATAGTAATAGAAAACAAAAAATTTAAATAGGCTCTGATGAGCGGATAATTTGTACGCTTTTTGGCATTGTTTTTAGTATGTTTTTAGTAGTTTGAGTTGAGTTTTTAGTATATTTTTATTAGTTTTTAGTTAAAATTCACTTTTCTGGACTTTACTATGAGTTTGTGTGTTTTTCTTTGATTTCAGGTATTTTCTGGCTGAAATTGAGGGACCTGAGCAAAAATCTGATCCAGAGACTGAAAAGGACTGCAGATGCTGTTGGATTCTGACCTCCCTGCACTCGAAGTGGATTTTCTAGAGCTACAGAAGCCCAATTGGCGCGCTCTTAACGGCGTTGGAAAGTAGACATCCTGGGCTTTCCAGCAATATATGATAGTCTATACTTTGCCCAAGATTTGATGGCCCAAATCGGCATTCAAAGTCACCTTCAGATTTCCCAGCGTTAAACGCCGGAACTGGCACCTAAATGGGAGTTAAACGCCCAAACTGGCATAAAAGCTGGCGTTTAACTCCAGGAAGAGTCTCTACACGAAAATGCTTCATTGCTCAGCCCAAGCACACACCAAGTGGGCCCGGAAGTGGATTTTTATGGCATTTACTCATCTCTGTACATCCTAGGCTACTAGTTCTCTATATATAGGACCTTTTGCTATTGTATTTTCATCTTTCAATCTTCTGATCTTTGGGATCTTTCAATCTTAGGATCTTTTGATCATGTTTTTATGATTGAACCCTCTTTGGGAGGCTGGCCATTCGGCCATGCCTAGACCTTGTTCTTATGTATTTTCAACGGTGGAGTTTCTACACACCATAGATTAAGGTGTGGAGCTCTGCTGTACCTCGAGTATTAATGCAATTACTATTGTTCTTCTATTCAATTCCGCTTGTTCTTATTCTAAGATATTCATTCGCACTCAAGAACTTGATGAATGTGATGATTATGTGACACTCATCATCATTCTCACTTATGAACAAAGTGACTGACAACCACTCTTGTTTTACAAGCAAACGAGGCTCTAATGTTTATCTCTTGGATTCCTGATAACACGATGCATGATTGATCGCCTGACAACCGAGCACTCGCCTGACAAACGAGCCAGCCATTCCGTGAGATCAGAGTCTTCGTGGTATAGGCAAGAACTGATGGCGGCATTCAAGAGAATCCGGAAGGTCTAACCTTGTCTGTGGTATTCTGAGTAGGATTCAATGATTGAATGACTGTGACGTGCTTCAAACTCCTGAAGGCGGGGCGTTAGTGACAGACGCAAAAGAATCACTGGATTCTATTCCGGCCTGATTGAGAACCGACAGATGGATAGCCGTGCCGTGACAAGGTGCGTTGAACATTTCCAATGAGAGGATGGGAGGTAGCCACTGACAACGGTGAAACCCTTGCATAAGCTTGCCATGGAAAGGAGTAAGAAGGATTGGATGAAGACAGTAGGAAAGCAGAGAGACGGAAGGGACAACATCTTCATACGCTTATCTGAAGCTCTCACCAATGATATGCATAAGTATCTCTATCTTTATCTTTATGTTTTATTCATCATCTACACCCATTTGAGTCTGCCTGACTAAGATTTGCAAGGTGACCATAGCTTGCTTCATACCAACAATCTCCGTGGGATCGACCCTTACTCGCGTAAGGTTTATTACTTGGACGACCCAGTGCACTTGCTGGTTAATTGTGCGGAGTTGTGATAGAGAGTTGAGATTGCAATGAGCGTACCATGTTGATGGCGCCATTGATGATCACAATTTCGTGCACCAAGTTTTTGGCGCCGTTGCCGGGGATTGTTTCGTGTATGGACAACTGACGGTTCATCTTGTTGCTTAGATTAGGTATTTTTCAGAGTTCTTAAGAATGAATTCTAGAGTTTCATGATGATCTGTTGAAGTCTGGCTGGCTGTGAAGCCATGTCTAATCTTATTGGACCAAGGTTTCAACTGATCATCACAAGAGCTTGTTGATCTCTATCAATCTTGCTATTGGAGCAATGATCTGCTAAGGCTTGGCTGGCCATTGGCCATGTCTAGTGTTTTGGACCGAAGCTTTCTTTGAAAGCTTGGCTGGCTGTGAAGTCATGTCTAATTCCTGGACTGGAGCCTTAGACTAGCATTGCAACGATTCCTGGAATCTAAATTAAGAATTCTGAAACCTTTATTTTCTATTCCATATAATTTTCGAAAAATCACAAAAAAATTTCAAAATCATAAAAACCAAAAATATTTTATGTTTCTTGTTTGAGTCTAGTGTCTAATTTTAAGTTTGGTGTCTTGCATGCATTGTTTATTTGATCTTGGTTCTATTTTCAAGTCAATAGTACAGGGAACCGAAGATTCAGAACATGCAGCAGAGGAATTACACAGAAAAAGCTGGGCGTTCAAAACGCCCAGTGAAGAAGGACAGACTGGCGTTTAAACGCCAGCCAGGGTGCCTGGTTGGGCGTTTAACGCCCAAAAAGGTAGTGCACTGGGCGTTAAACGCCAGAATGTGCACCATTCTGGGCGTTTAACGCCAGGATGGCACAAGGGGGAGGATTTTGTTTTCAAATCAAATTTTTTTTCAAGTTTTCAAAGTTTTTCAAAATCAAATCTTTTTCAAATCATATCTTTTCAATCAAATGTTTTCAAAATTAATTTCTTTCCTTTTTCAAAGATACTTGCTATCAATTAATGATTTGATTCAATACTTCAAGTATGTTGCCTTTTCTGTTGAGAAAGGTTTAATGTTTGAATCATATCTTTTCTTGATAGCCAAGTTATTAATTTTTAAAATCAAATCTTTTTAAAATTGTTTTCAAATCATATCTTCTCAATCACATATTTTTTTTTAAAAACCAATCATATCTTCTTAACCTCATCTTTTTCAAAATAGTTTTCAATCAAATCTTTTTGATTTCTAATTTCAAAATCTTTTTCAAAAATTACTTGATTTCTTTCCCACTCTTATTTTCGAAAATTAATTAATGTTTTTCAAAATGTTTTCAAATTCTTTTACTTAATTTTCGAAAAATTACCTTCCCTCCTCTCACATCCTTCTATTTATGGACTAACACTATTCCTCAATGCACAATTCGAACTCCATCTTTCTTGATAAGTTCGAATTTTCTACCTTTGTCTTCTATTTTTTTGTTCCTCTGACACCTCAAGGAATCTCTATACTATGACATAGAGGATTCCACATTTTCTTGTTCTCTTCTCTTTCATATGAGCAGGAACAAAGACAAAAGCATTCTTGTTGAAGCTGACCCTGAACCTGAAAGGACCTTGAAGCGAAACCTAAGAGAAGCTAAGGCACAACTCTCTGTAGAGGACCTAACAGAAATCTTCAAAGAAGAAGGACCCATGGCAGCCGAAAACAACAACAATGCAAACAATGCAAGGAATGTGCTGGGTGACTTTACTGCACCTACTTCCGACTTCTATGGGAGAAGCATCTCTGTCCCTGCCATTGGAGCAAACAACTTTGAGCTTAAGCCTCAATTAGTTTCTCTAATGCAACAGAATTGCAAGTTTCATGGACTTCCATTGGAAGATCCTCATCAGTTTTTGGCTGAGTTCTTGCAAATCTGTGACACTGTCAAGACTAATGGGGTTGACCCTGAGGTCTACAGACTTATGCTATTCCCTTTTGCTATAAGAGACAGAGCTAGGACATGGTTGGACTCACAACCTAAAGAAAGCCTGGACTCATGGGAAAAGCTAGTCAATGCCTTCTTGGCAAAGTTCTTTCCACCTCAAAAATTGAGTAAGCTTAGAGTGGAAGTCCAAACCTTCAGACAGAAGGATGGAGAATCCCTCTATGAAGCTTGGGAAAGATACAAACAATTGATCAGAAAATATCCTTCTGACATGCTTTCTGAATGGAGCATCATAGGTATTTTCTATGATGGTCTCTCTGAACTATCCAAGATGTCTTTGGATAGCTCTGCTGGAGGATCTCTTCATCTGAAGAAGACGCCTGCAGAAGCTCAAGAGCTAATTGAAATGGTTGCAAATAACCAATTCATGTACACTTCTGAAAGGAATCCTGTGAACAATGGGACAAGTCAGAAGAAAGGAGTTCTTGAGATTGATACTCTGAATGCCATTCTGGCTCAGAACAAGATATTGACTTAACAAGTCAATTTGATTTCTCAAAGTCTGTCTGGAATGCAAAATGCACCAAGCAGTACTAAGGATGCTTCATCTGAAGAAGAAGCTTATGATCCTGAGAACCCTTCAATGGAAGAGGTGAATTACCTGGGAGAACCCTATGGAAACACCTATAATTCTTCATGGAGAAATCACCCAAATCTCTCATGGAAGGATCAACAGAGACCTCAACAAGGTTTCAACAACAATAATGGTGGAAGAAACAGGTTTAGCAATGGCAAGCCTTTTCCATCATCTTCTCAGCAACAGACAGAGAATTCTAAGCAGAACCCCTCTGACTTAGCAACCATGGTCTCTGATCTAATCAAAACCACTCAAAGTTTCATGACTGAAACAAGGTCCTCCATTAGGAATTTGGAGGCACAAGTGGGACAGCTGAGCAAGAAAGTTACTGAACTCCCTCCAATTACTCTCCCAAGCAATACAGAAGAAAATCCAAAAGGAGAGTGCAAGGCCATCAACATGGCCGAATTTGGAGAGGAGGGAGAGGAAGTGAACGCCACTGAGGAAGACCTCAATGGGCGTGCACTGACCTCCAATGAGTTCCCTAATGAGGAACCATGGGAATCTGAGGCTCAAAATGAGACCATAGAGACTCCATTGGACTTACTTCTGCCTTTCATGAGCTCTGATGAGTATTCCTCCTCTGAAGAGGATGAGTATGTCACTGAAGAGCAAGTTGCTAAATACCTTGGAGCAATCATGAAGCTAAATGACAAGTTATTTGGAAATGAGACTTGGGAGAACAAACCTCTTTTGCTCAACAAAGAACTGGACGACTTGTCTAGGCAGAAATTACCTCAAAAGAGACAAGACCCTGGGAAGTTTTCGCTACCTTGTACCATAGGCACCATGACCTTCAAAAAGGCTCTGTGTGACTTAGGGTCAAGTGTAAACCTCATGCCCCTCTCTGTAATGGAGAAACTAGGGATCTTTGAGGTGAAAGCTGCAAGAATCTCACTAGAGATGGCAGACAATTCAAGAAAACAAGCTTATGGACTTGTAGAGGATGTTCTGGTAAAAGTTGAAGACCATTACATCCCTACTGATTTCATAGTCCTAGAGACTGGGAAATGCATGGATAAATCCATCATCCTTGGCAGACCCTTCCTAGCCACAGTAAAGGCTGTGATTGATGTTGACAGAGGTGAACTGATCATTCAAGTGAATGAAGAATCCTTTGTGTTTAAGGCTCAAGGATACCCCTCTGTCACCATGGAGAGAAAGCATGAAGAGCTTCTCTCAAATCAGAGTCAAGCAGAGCCCCCACAGTCAAACTCTAGGTTTGGTGTTGGGAGGCCACAACCAAACACTAAGTTTGGCGTTGAACCCCCACATTCAAACTCTAAGTTTGGTGTTGGGAGGTTCCAACATTGCTCTGAGAAAATATGAGGCTCCATGAGAGCCCTCTGTCAAGCTACTGACATTAAAGAAGCGCTTGTTGGGAGGCAACCTAATGTCATATTTTATCTATTTTTCTTTGTTATTTTATGTTTTTTGTAGGTTGATGATCATGAGAAGTCACAAAATCAATTAAAAAAGCAAAAACAGAATGAAAAACAGGAAGAAAAATAGCACACCCTGGAGGAAGAACCTATTGGCGTTTAAACGCCAGTAAGGCTAGCAGGTGGGCGTTTAACGCCCAGTCTAGCACCATTCTGGGCGTTTAACGCCAGAAAGGGGCACCAGACTGGCGTTAAACGCCAGGAAGGGGCAAGAACCTGGCGTTAAACGCCAGAAATGGGCACCAGCCCGGCGTTTAACGCCAGAATTGGCTCAAAACGTGATTTTGCATGCCATATGGTGCAGGGATGACTTTTCCTTGACACCTCAGGATCTGTGGACCCCACAGGATCCCCACCTACCCCACCACCCTCTTTCTTCTTCACCCATTCACCAATCACTTCCATACCTCTTCCCCAAAAACCCTTCACCTATCAAATCCCATCTTCTCTTCACCACTCACATCCATCCTTCATAAAACCCCACCTACCTCACCCTTCAAATTCAAACCACTTTCCCTCCCACACCCACCCATACATGACCGAACCATGAGCCCCCCCTCTCCTATATAAACCCTTCTTCACTCCTTCATTTTCACACAACCTAAACACCACTTCTCTCCCTCTTTGGCCGAACACAAAGCCATCCCCTTCTTCCTCATTTCTTCTTCTTCTACTCTTTTCTTTCTTCTTTTGCTCGAGGACGAGCAAACCTTTTAAGTTTGGTGTGGTAAAAGCATTGCTTTTTGTTTTTCCATAACCATTTATGGCATCCAAGGCCGGAGAAACCTCTAGAAAGAGGAAAGGGAAGGCAAAAGCTTCCACCTCCGAGTCATGGGAGATGGAGAGATTCATCTCAAGGGTGCATCAAGACCACTTCTATGAAGTTGTGGCCTTGAAGAAGGTGATCCCCGAGGTCCCTTTTTCACTCAAAAAGAGTGAATATCCGGAGATCCGACATGAGATCCGAAGAAGAGGTTGGGAAGTTCTCACCAACCCCATTCAACAAGTTAGAATCTTGATGGTTCAAGAGTTCTATGCCAATGCATGGATCACCAAGAACCATGATCAAAGTGTGAACCCGGATCCAAAGAATTGGCTTACTATGGTTCGGGGGAAATACTTGGATTTTAGTCCAGAAAATGTAAGGTTGGCATTCAACTTGCCTATGATGCAAGGAGATGAACATCCTTACACAAGAAGGGTCAACTTTGATCAAAGGTTGGACCAAGTCCTCACTGACATTTGTGAAGAGGGCGCCCAATGGAAGAGAGATTCAAGAGGGAAGCCGGTTCAATTAAGAAGGCATGACCTCAAGCCCGTGGCTAGAGGATGGTTGGAGTTTATTCAACGCTCAATCATTCCCACTAGTAACCGGTCCGAAGTTACTCTAGACCGGGCCATCATGATTCATAGCATCATGATTGGAGAAGAAGTGGAAGTTCATGAGGTTATAGCTCAAGAACTCTATAAGGTGGCGGACAAGTCCTCTACCTTGGCAAGGTTAGCCTTTCCTCATCTCATTTGTCACCTCTGTTATTCAGTTGGAGTTGACATAGAAGGAAACACCCCCATTGATGAGGATAAGCCCATCACTAAGAAAAGGATGGAGCAAACAAGAGACCCCTCTCATCATGAGATCCCTGAGATGCCTCAAGGGATGTACTTTCCTCCACAAGACTATTGGGAGCAACTGAACACCTCCCTAGGAGAACTGAGTTCCAACATGGGACAACTAAGGGTGGAGCACCAAGAACACTCCATTCTCCTCCATGAAATTAGAGAAGATCAAAGAATCATGAGAGAGGAGCAACAAAGACAAGGAAGAGACATTGAGGAGCTCAAGCACTCCATAAGACCTTCAAGAGGAAGAACAAGCCACCATCACTAAGGTGGACCCGTTCTTTAATCTCCTTGTTCTTTATTTTCTTGTTTTTCGAAAATTTATGCTTTATGTTTGTCCATGTTTTGTGTCTTATGATCATTAGTGTCTTAGTGTCTATGCCTTAAAGTTATGAATGTCCTATGAATCCATCACCTTTCTTAAATAAACAATGTTCTTAATTGAAAAAGAGAAGAATTACATGAATTTTGAATTTTATAACAGATTGATTATTTTGATGTGGTGGCAACACTTTTGTTTTCTGAATGTATGCTTAAACAGTGCATATATCTTTTGAATTTGTGGTTCATGAATGTTGGCTCTTGAAAGAATGATGAAAAAGGAGACATGTTACTGAGGATCTGAAAAATCATCAAAATGATTCTTGAAGCAAGAAAAAGCAGTGAATACAAAAAAAAGGAGAGAAAAGAGACGAAAAAACGAAAGAAAAAAAAAAGAAAAGAGGAAAAAAAAAGAAAGAAAAAGAAAAGAAAAAGAAAGAAATAAAGTTGTGATCCAAGGCAAAAAGAGTGTGCTTAAGAACCCTGGACACCTCTAATTGGGGACTCTAGCAAAGCTGAGTCACAATCTGAAAAGGTTCACCCAATTATGTGTCTGTGGCATGTATGTATCCGGTGGTAATACTGGAAGACAGAGTGCTTTGGGCCACGGCCAAGACTCATAAAGTAGCTGTGTTCAAGAATCATCATACTTAACTAAGAGAATCAATAACACTATCTGGATTCTGAGTTCCTAAAGAAGCCAATCATTCTGAGTTTCAAAAGATAAAGTGAGATGCCAAAACTGTTCAGAGGCAAAAAGCTAAAAGCCCCGCTCATCTAATTAATACTGATCTTCATAGATGTTTTTGGAATTCATTGCATATTCTCTTCTTTTTATCTTATTTGATTTTCAGTTGCTTGGGGACAAGCAACAATTTAAGTTTGGTGTTGTGATGAGCGGATAATTTGTACGCTTTTTGGCATTGTTTTTAGTATGTTTTTAGTAGTTTGAGTTGAGTTTTTAGTATATTTTTATTAGTTTTTAGTTAAAATTCACTTTTCTAGACTTTACTATGAGTTTGTGTGTTTTTCTGTGATTTCAGATATTTTCTGGCTGAAATTGAGGGACCTGAGCAAAAATCTGATCCAGAGACTGAAAAGGACTGCAGATGCTGTTGGATTCTGACCTCCCTGCACTCGAAGTGGATTTTCTTGAGCTACAGAAGTCCAATTGGCGCGCTCTCAACGGCGTTGGAAAGTAGACATCTTGGGCTTTCCAGCAATATATGATAGTCCATACTTTGCCCAAGATTTGATGGCCCAAACCGGCATTCAAAGTCACCTTCAGATTTCCCAGCGTTAAACGCCGGAACTGGCACCTAAATGGGAGTTAAACGCCCAAACTGGCATAAAAGCTGGCGTTTAACTCCAAGAAGAGTCTCTACACGAAAATGCTTCATTGCTCAGCCCAAGCACACACCAAGTGGGCCCGGAAGTGGATTTTTATGTCATTTACTCATCTCTGTACACCCTAGGCTACTAGTTCTCTATATATAGGACCTTTTGCTATTGTATTTTCATCTTTCAATCTTCTGATCTTTGGGATCTTTCAATCTTAGGATCTTTTGATCATGTTTTTATGATTGAACCCTCTTTGGGAGGCTGGCCATTCGGCCATGCCTAGACCTTGTTCTTATGTATTTTCAACGGTGGAGTTTCTACACACCATAGATTAAGGTGTGGAGCTCTGCTGTACCTCGAGTATTAATGCAATTACTATTGTTCTTCTATTCAATTCCGCTTGTTCTTATTCTAAGATATTCATTCGCACTCAAGAACTTGATGAATGTGATGATTATGTGACACTCATCATCATTCTCACTTATGAACAAAGTGACTGACAACCACTCTTGTTCTACAAGCAAACGAGGCTCTAATGTTTATCTCTTGGATTCCTGATAACACGATGCATGGTTGATTGCCTGACAACCGAGCGCTCGCCTGACAAACGAGCCAGCCATTCTGTGAGATCAGAGTCTTCGTGGTATAGGCAAGAACTGATGGCGGCATTCAAGAGAATCCAGAAGGTCTAACCTTGTCTGTGGTATTCTGAGTAGGATTCAATGATTGAATGACTGTGACGTGCTTCAAACTCCTGAAGGCGGGGCATTAGTGACAGACGCAAAAGAATCACTGGATTCTATTCCGGCCTGATTGAGAACCGACAGATGGATAGCCGTGCCGTGACAGGGTGCGTTGAACATTTCCAATGAGAGGATGGGAGGTAGCCACTGACAACGGTGAAACCCTTGCATAAGCTTGCCATGGAAAGGAGTAAGAAGGATTGGATGAAGACAGTAGGAAAGCAGAGAGACGGAAGGGACAGCATCTTCATACGCTTATCTGAAGCTCTCACCAATGATATGCATAAGTATCTCTATCTTTATCTTTATGTTTTATTCATCATCTACACCCATTTGAGTCTGCCTGACTAAGATTTGCAAGGTGACCATAGCTTGCTTCATACCAACAATCTCCGTGGGATCGACCCTTACTCGCGTAAGGTTTATTACTTGGACGACCCAGTGCACTTGCTGGTTAGTTGTGCGGAGTTGTGATAGAGAGTTGAGATTGCAATGAGCGTACCATGTTGATGGCGCCATTGATGATCACAATTTCGTGCACCAGGCTCCTAATGATAGAGGTTATCACAGAGTTAGGACTCAACAACCTTGATTTTGAGAAGTGGATGCTCCCTCCACTTGAGGGGAGAGCTTTTGGCGTTTCATCTCTTGAAGTTCACGCCCCTGCTTCTCTTGTTCCTTCAGCAATTTGCAGCATGCAGTTCTGATTCGCTGTTCTTCCTTAAGTTGCTCCATAGTTTCTTGCAACTTGGTGATAGATGCTTCTAGGCTGGCCCAGTAGTCAATTTCAGGAAATTCAGGGAGGAACTCCTGTGCCCTCTTTTTGATAGAGTTGTCTTGCATTTGTCCTTCCATTGACTTCTTGGTGATTGGATGTTCAATGGGTATGAATTCATCTACTCCCATCTTCACCCAGCCTCTTTACAGAGCAAGGAGATTAAGCTTGGG